>NC_089978.1:150751961-150796961 GCF_036417845.1 Apteryx mantelli | reverse complement strand
TACTCCTAACAAGGAGGTGAGACCTAATCTTCACATTGTAATATCCCTGCTAGATAGTTGCTGTTTCTATAAAAAATTGAAATGATACTTTCAAACCACTGTTCTCCACAATGCATGAGGGATAAAAATAACACACACTGTTTTAAATGTAATCAGACATTTACTGAAATAGACAATCAACTTTTTTTCCTAGTAGGTATGTGTATTATCCAGGATTTCAATTCAAACTGTACATACTGAAGGCAAATTTGGCCCTAAGCAAATATTTCAGTCAGCATAACATGCTATTTGGAGAAGCATTAAACCACATAAAAGAATCTAAAAGTTAATGAGAGAGAGAAAATTTATCTAGGGATCTAGATTACAAAGCACACTGAAAAGCATAGTTATAGGGAACATGTAATCTTTACATGCTGAATATTATTTAGATTATTAGGTGGAGATTTAAAAAAGTTTCTAAGTGACTTAGGGACACAAGTACTACTGACTTTAAATGGTCTTTATTCTTTTACTTCCCACAAGATATTTTTGAAAACCCTCCCTCTCAAATTGCACAGAAAAGGAAGCAGGTAAATTTGTCCCACTTGCATTTTTATGAATGCCCAGAAAACTTATTTCACTCCCACCCATCCCCAGCTCCCTGGAACAGCTTTCTAAATGCTCAGTGAAAATGAAACATGCTTCTAACCAAGGGGAGAAGAGAAACTGCCCCACTTTCCCTACTGACGTTAAACCATGCAAAACCAGAAGAAGCGAGAGAACAGAGTTCCTGTTCAACTTGTTCATTCGTAGACTGCCAGACTCTGCACTCACTAATATCTAGTGAAAGATTTCTGGGGACTTTGTCTGAATTAACTCTAGTCTAGTAATCAACAGTGGCTGGCAAAACAGAGACCCCTTAGAAAGAAAGGAAAAAGGTGGGAACCTACCAAAACCCAGGAGAAAATGGCCACTTTTGAAACTATTCTGGATTTTCTACTGTATACTCATTACTGCTTATAAGTTCCTTCTTTAACTCCCTGTATTTTCAAGTCTTTCATTGACAAAACTGGGGTGTCAGAAAAAGGGAATGCTACGAAGTTGCAAACAAGGATGCTTAACATGTCTAAGCACTCAGCCTTCAGGCTCGATATTCAGAACTCCTCAGCTGCAGGCGAGGCAGCCACGTTTGCATAAGAGCTCAGCATTCTGGGTGCTGAATTATTTTAGAAAATTTAAAATCACAAATGTCATAATATGGGAGTATTTAGGCATATTTGATAACCTGGTCCTTATTTAGATGCCTATTCAAATTAGCTTAAAAATCTGCCCCCAATTTCAGATACTGAAAAAAAGATGAAGTAAAAAAGAGACAAACAAAACAGTGCTTCTAGTTTAAGTGGGTTAAGGAAGGCATTTAAGCACAATTGTTGAAGTGTGTGTTTTAAACCTCTACTAAAATCAAAGGCTGATTCACTGTTTGCCTTCTTTGGTAATGCTGTGAAAGGAGGGTTAGTTTTGCCAAACTAGAGCAGAGAAGCCTTTTCACCTCAGTACCCTTTGTTTTATTTTAAAAGCCAATTCAGACACAGCAGAATTAACTTGACATTGGAAGTATGCTGATTTTCCTAACACTGTCTGTTTGCAAGGATACCCTGAGTGCTACACCTGAAAACATAGCTCAAGTCCACAGAGGCAAGCTGCAGTACATCTCCAAAGCCTAAGCTACTAAGAATTTAAGTTGTTTGATGGCTGGATCATGGACAAATGGAAATGTGATGGTAGGGGCATGGTTATAGCCTCGCAGCACACTGACACTCCACTTCTGTGAGTGTATTTTGCCTTTGTGTTTAGCTAAGCCAGGTGTGTGAGTAATCCCATCTGGCTTCAGCTGGAGTGTGTGTTAGGTTTTGCACTTGTGTAGGTATGTGCAGCATGACACACGCACTGAAACTGGAGGTGCAAACCTTTCTCAGACGAAGCTACTGTTTTTCATGCTGTTCTACTGCATACACCTATTGTGGAATAAAATAATTGTATGCAATACGAAATCCAATAGTTAATACAGCTTTTTTGTCTTTCTTGAACCTCAAGCTTTATGTATCGCCCTCATCACTGTGGATCTTAATTTAATGTAACAGAGCCATTCCCCTCAGTGCAGATTTCCAGTGTGGTGCAGATTTGTGTAGAATACACTGTCAAACTCCGTCTTGTGTCTGTTGAAGTTCATGAAACTGAGCCTTCTTTCCTATGCAGACTGCATGAAAGAATTCTTTATGTAAAGTTAACACGGAAGAATTCCATTTTCAAACACCTCAAAACCAGACATTCAAAACAAAATATAGATTTTCTTCTATATCCTTCCCTAATTAGATTATTTGTGTTCTGTGAAACTCGCCCCACAATCTAAGCTTTCATTTCAAATAAGTATTACCAGCCTTAATTTTGGCTCGAAAAATTTGAAGCATGACCAGACATAATTGATGTAATGCACTTTTCTAAATCTATAGTTTTAAAAAGCCTTGGGAGGTGGGACTTTTGTTGTTTGGTCAATGCAGTGTTAACTCTGAAGCCTAAATCACACAACTTTAAAAAACCCTTGTACATCTTAGGACCAAATATAGTTACATCGTTTATGTCACAGTCTGCTACCCTGTCTCTTCAGTCATGCAGCCAGATCATCAAACTTTCAGTTTAAAGCTAAAAGGCAATTTTAAGAAGTATTCTGGCCTAATTTATGATCTGCTTTTAATCAAGTTACAGTTTTGTTTCAATTTAAATTTACTTTAACCACTCTCATTGACTCAGTTGAAAAGCAAGGATGATTGTGCACAGTGCACAATGATCTATGCCTGATATTGTGGAAATAAATTCAAGTTAAAAATGACCTCCCAATGCACTCAGGGCTCTGCTTTGCACCACCACTCATGCATCGTGACATCCTTAAACTTCTACCAGTAAAGTCAACATCAATATTACATCCATTTCTACAAAGCAACCATATAAACTTCATCTTTATACACATGCTTTACTTTAAATCATGCATGTAAATCCATCTACATGCACAGGCTGAATCTAAAAATTTAGAGATATTCAGCTGATGTGTTTTCGTTGTCAAACTAGAGCAACTTAAAACCAAATTTAATGGCCAAGTCAGACAGGAAAAGGGAGCCGTGCAATATCCCAACCTCATTCCCAGTTTAGGGGTAGATCTAGCTGGCACAGCATAGTGGCATAGTTCAGGGCCTGAGAAGTGCTGTGACTGTGTCTGTGTGGCACTGCACCTGGGCTGATTCGGTTAATCTCCCAGCTAATTAGCCACTTGCATTGCTGCTTAGATACGTCTACACTGTTTCCAGATCTGGAAGCTAGTTTGGGGATTTCTGCCATGTTGTGTTTTATGATATGGACATCCCTCAAGGCTGTGCCTGCACTGTTCTGCTAAAGCGCTGCTGAGCTTCGCTGGCCCCCTGCTCTCGCTGCTTCTTACCTGAAGGGATGATCTCAAGGATGGTTCAGGGATAACTCAACAGGACTCCTAGGGACAGGCTGGATGGCAGCAGGTCAGGGACTGCAGCTACAGCGCCCATGAGAGGGTTGCGCATGCCTGCCACATGGAGACCATGCCATGCAACAGCCACCTGTCCTTGTGGTAATGCCATGCAGCTGATGTCAGGCAGAGCAGATGACCTGCAATCCCTCCCAGAAGGGAACTAGTGTCACAAGCAATGCAGATGTGTGAAATCTGTGATTTACCCTAGACCTGTATATAGCCCCATGTTGCTGCAGAAGAAGTAGCAACCCAATAGAGAAGCTTAAGATGTGCATTTCAGATTCATCCCTGTCCCCACTGCAAAGAGCTAAACAGAAAAAAAAAAAAAGACACCTAGACACCTTTTAGAGCAAATGCAAAGAGATCTAAGAAGAAAAGAAACTGAAGGAACAGAAAGCCCCCTGATGAGCAGTGGCCAAGCTCCTATCGTTTCCCAACAATTCTATTATTTCTCCAATGACTGTGGAGAAAAGGTCTAAATGGTGCATATGGAGTTTGCCCCTGGAGATGGGGGAAGGGAAGGAAATTAAGGTACAAATATATAATTAGCTGCCTAATGTGAGGGACATAAAATACAGACATTTTTCATTTTGCCCCAGAGGTGACTGAGAATGTAGAACCTCTGGGTAAGAAATCAATGCACAGACTGTCAGGTAAATATATATTGAAATAGAAGTGGGGGGTAAGTTAATAGTTCTATGAGGTCATATAATAAAGTCCATAGCTCTTTCATCAGTGCTGTGAACAATGCAGTTACTGTGTTTCTCCCTCAGTGTAATAGCAAAGACAGTTGCTAGACTCTGAAAATAAATTATGCCATGCTTTATTAAATGGTAAACAGCTGTTCCAGACACAATACAGCACATGCTAATTGAAGAATGCCTTAAGCAGTCCTATAATAAAAGGCTTTTAAGAGCTGGAGAGGAAAAAAAAGCCAGCATCATGACAGACTTACTATCATGGGTTCCCTTAGTTAAAATTCAACACATGGGTCATTCAAGGTGAGAAGTACATTCTGAGAGATCTACCGTAATGAACAGTTAAGAATCATTAGCAGGCTCTTTCATGCCATGATGCTGTAGGCAAAGCCACGTTTAGGTAGGAAGTGCAGCCACAAGGTTCTCATCGTGTTTCCATGTCTTGTTTTGTTAGGAGATATGTATGGACGAATACAAGAAATGTGCAGGAAGAATTGTTCTTTCTACGGTGATGATCCCCAGCCTGGAAACCTCACTGCTCATGGGAATCACCCTAGAGATCTTGGCAGAGAATGGCAGGTACGGTGTAAGCCATAAGAGAGCATAAATATAATAGACAGAGGATGCTAGGGTGGCAATGAGAGCCCCACGCTGGCCCACTGTCCCCAAGCAGATGTATCGCTGTACCTCTGCAGAGCCCCGTCCCCTAACGCCACATGATTCTGCCAAGCTGAAAAGGTGTGCCCAGCTTTCTGAAAGGGGTTGTGAGGAAGGCTGAGGTACAACCTTTTGTTACTTTAAGAGGTTCACGATGAAACTGGGTAGGGAACATGAGTGAATGTTTAGAGCAGGGAAAAGCCTCCATTCGCAGTCACCTTGCTACATGGCCTTGATTAAATATCCCCCCTTTCCACCTCAATTTCCCCATCTTTACTTTACATTAAAAGGACAACAGGAAGCTTGGTGAGCAAAAGTCTCTTAAGAGCCCTGACTGATAAGTACTGTGAAAAATATAAATGTATTTAGAGCAGCTACTCACTGACATAGCATTTGCCCAAGAATGACATTCAGATATATGGTATTCAGACTACCAGACACCTGCTTTCTGGAAAATTGTTTGCAGAGTGAAGCTAGATGTGTGTGCGTGTGCTTGTGTGTATGCATGTGTGTAAAATAAAAATAGAATATAGTTCTACAGGAGAGGATAGTAAGAAAAAGAATCATGTTTTTCCTTCTATACAATAAATTCCTTTACTGTATTTGGAATTTCTCCATTCCAAAAAGATAAGTGCTGCAAGATGAGTAAGAGGAGTGGTTTTTTTTTTTTGTTTTCAATGAGAGAAGTGCTTAGAAATTAGGAAAAAGGATGTGCGTCAGTCCATTAGATGGCATGCAAATATTTCATTCTGTTCATACAAATCATATGACGTGCTTGCAAATTCATGCCACAAAGCAATGGCTTAATAGAACTGCTCTTCCTACAGAAATGGAAACAGGTTAAGTTTTTCTTCATTGGACTATGTGTACATTTTCTTTATAAATAAAAGCTGCAGTATCCAAGGTATTTCCTTTGTTGTGTCACCTTTAGGACTTACTGTTTGACGTATTCCATTGAAATGGCTATGCTCTGCACAGTGTTCAGAATTTTAAGTAAAACCTTAAACAGTTACAAATCAAAGCATCAAGGTACTTTGAAGAGGCACATACACTATATACATCATATACTGCATGCATATGCATTGCTGATATCTATATATCATCAACACATTCACAAAAACATTATGGCTTTGGGAAAAAATATTTCAAATAAAATATAAACATTAAAAATGATGATTTAAAAATAATCTCAATTTCAAAACTCAGATTTCGGCATACTTAAGGTCAATTCTAGAAATATACTTTCAAAATATGTCAGATTCTGAGACATATCTGCATGACATTTTCCTGCCAGTCGTTTTGATAAATATTGCACTAGAACAGAAAGATATATTAATTTAAATAATTATAAATAATCATTTTTTTCCTCTCATTTATTTAATAAATTGTTTAGGTTTTCAGGTGCTCATATTTTTACACCTGCATCTAGGTTTACAGTTTCTTCCCCACTCCCTATGATTTTTGTCCCTCTTCTAAAAAGAATGCTTGAGAAAATTCTGTGCAAATGTCTCACTCAAATTTATAATTAATGTAGCAGAAAATTATATTTCTAATTAAATAAAACTAAGCACAAATTGAGGCAAATGCTAGAAGCATTATAAACAGTATAAAGTTAGGAGAAGAATAAAATCGCAAACAATGAGCAGGTAATGCAACTGCATATATTAGAAACATCTCAATTATTACATCCACAAAGGCAGAACTTAAAAAGCAGCATTTCATAAGAAGGTGTCATGTTGACATATATTGCTCATTAAAAAAGGTGCCGTTTGTATATGGGTTACTGTTCTTCATATGCATGAATATTGGTAACACATTGTGGGAAAGGAAAGCCCTTGAGATTTTGTGTAGTTTGAATATTTAATGTAACAATAGTTTGCTCCCTAATAAAGAAAGGAAAGAAATTTGGGAGACTAGGACATAAATTTGCCTATTTATTATTTTACACTGACTACAGCTGCGTATCAGCATCCTCTGTATAACTCTCAAGATGTGCTGTTAAAATTACAGTGGCTGCTTATAGCAGCTGCTATTTAACCAAAGCCACAGAGACTACAAACGCAAAGCTCCCCCCGTCCCCTTTTTAAGCAGGAAATAGCAAGTAGCATATATATAATATTGGTCTATAATATATATGTGTACTAACCTGCTAGTTATCTCTGCTTACACTCAGGCTGTCAGGAAACTGTCAGCTGTAAAGGCGATAAGGTGGGCAGTTTAAAGAAGATACTGAAGCCTTAAGCTTCTTAACGTGCCAAGAATCAATCCCATGAAAGCAAACAACTTGAAAAAGGGTTATATGTATTTAGGAAATCTCTTAGCTCCCCTTGCTTTTGCTGCGACTGGAGCTAGCGCTGGAGTTTTCTCACCCTAACGACCCCTGAAGCAGCCCGGAGGGACTGCGAAACAAGGCCGTTACACAAGGCAGCTTGCTAATTGAGAAGTTGATCGGGGGTGGAGGAATCCTGCGTTACCGCGTTAAGTGTCCAAATCAAGCATGACTAGATTGACGTCGCCAAATCACTGTCTGGAGGCCACTCCAAGCCAGCAGCAGCAGGGCTTTTCACACCTGATAGGCCCCCACTCTATCTACATCAAGTCGCATTAAGAAAGGAATGTATTACACAAGTGGAGCCGGCGCCCCTGAAGAGCGCCGCTCGCCCTGCCTAATTGCTGCTCCCTTGTTCCCCAAAAGGAGCAAGCACGCTTGGGTGTCAGAAGTAGGCATTACCTGTTCCGGTGACAGAGCCCACCTTCATCTCCCCTCCAAAAACAAGAAAGGCGCCCGCAGCTCAAGGCAGACAATCAGAAGAATAAATTCATTAGGCTGCACTGAACATTTTTGCACAAAACTGCTCCAGAAAAGCGAGTGAAATACTCCACTGTTCAAAGTCACTGTAACACAAAGAGCTTAAATGGTACTTTGGTCTTCAAATGTTAACTCCTGGATCCCCTCAACCGTCTTGTAAGACAGGGAGGCACGAGCATTCGCCTGAGTTAGAGAAACTGAGGCAGGGGGACTCAGGCGCACAAAAGACCATAAAATGCTGAACTCCTAGGCTTGTCAATCAGAGTTGGATGGCTAACTGTCTTTTATACTTCTGAAAATCCCCCTCATCAGCAATTTGATCAAGGTGACAGAGAGAGTGTGGGGATTTAATCCCGGCTAGGATTAAAACTCAGCACTTCCTGCCCCACAGTCCCCAGCCTGCATCTGCTTTAAAAGAGGTCAGCTCTTATTTCCTTGTACCGTCAGGAGACGCAGCCACAACGTGGTCAAGGTTGCCTTGTCAATTTATCTGTTATTTATGTAGAACAGAGGGCCTCCTGAACTGTACTGAGGGAAATTGGTAACTGAGAAGGAAATCTATCAGGATGGGAGCAGTCAGCCTGCGAAATTCAGTGGAGATGGTCACAGTCAAATGCTTAGGGGGACATTTTACAAGCGCAAGTAAATTTTTTGGTAAGCAACATATGTTATTGTACAATGATATATAAAGGTACACTCTACAGTAGGAAAGTCAAATACAGACCTTCTATATCCTCATATGCTACTTATTTAGATCTAGAAAATGACTACAGAAAGTCAAGGAGTAGCAGGCTAATATATTTTCGAGGGCCAACTACTGGAGAGTGGCATTACATGGGGAATATTTCCATATTTGCTTTGAAATTTTACTAAAAATGAAATAGTTTCTTTTTTTACAGAAAAAAACAAATACAGCACTTGTCTGCATAAATCCATTTCCCCCCTGAAACTTAGGGAACCCTCTGTGAAAAAAATCTAAGTATGGTTTTAATAAAACTTTGATAAAAGTGTGAAGACATGATAGTAGCGGGGAGAAAATCTCAAAAGCATCAATAAAAATTATTACGTGAGAAATGTCATCTAGCTGTAGGTGACATATACTATATATATTGTATTACACACTGAGTATCACCTAATTGTAAATGGGGTCATCAAATTACATCTCTGGCATGACAACAGATAACCGCAGAGATCAGGATGAAGTCCTCCTTTCCCTGCAATATCCCTGACCCCAGCAAATCTTGAATAGCTTGGCAAAAGTTGGCTTGCACTATTTTGCCGCCCTGCCTCTGAAACAGTAGATACAGGTTCCCCACTATTACTGCTGGATACCAGGTACAATGGAGTAAAATAGTATGGCAAACTGAGTGTTCCCGGGTATCATTCTAGAGAAGGGGAAATAGGAATTTCGTTTGGTTTCTACCACAGTTACGATTCTGAGTCACTGAAGATTAGCTGAAACCATGGCTTATTCCTTCCCTTGCTGTTGTAATGGTCAGCAGCAGACAGCATGGCAGGCGCTGCTGCAAGCACAGACAAGCTTAAGTGATGGGGAGTGATAAGAGTGCAGAAAAGTGTGAATGAAGAGATCCTGTTCCTCCACCTAGGCATGAGAGCAGGTGAATTTATCCTGCTCTGGACTATTTTTGTAATATTCCAGGGCAGTCTAGCTTTAGGGGTGATGCCAGGTAACAAGCTACCAATGCAGTTAAAAGAGGTACCTTACTGCAGCAGTCTGAGGAGGGGGAAGAAGCAGTTCTGCATGGGACACTGTATTTAATGCACTCTGCCTAGCACAGCAGCCCCTTTGCTAGCACTGCTGCACTGCATATATGTGGCTAGTGCATGCACCTCTGTCTATGTTTTCATAAGGAAGTACAGGCTGCCATGCAAACAGCAGGGGTTTCATTTTTCAAACCCAAAGTGCTGCTCCAGTATGAACAAACAAGTGAGCAATATGGGAGAGGGCACCAGTGGGAGGAGAGACATGGTTGGCTGTAGGCATTTTCATGCCCTTCCCCCAAAAGCGAGGTTACTTTGAGTTTGCAAGTGCATCTCCCTCTCTCTGGGGAAGCAGTCCCTGCTGCAGTAGTAGTTGAGCCTGATCAGATTTGTCCTGGTGCCTGTTCCAGCTGCTGTTGTTCCAACAGAACAATATCTGACAGACAGACACACACGACCATAACTGTAGAGCAAGAGAAATCTGGCAATGCTGTAGGAGCACACACTGTTTTCCTGCATCTTTCAGAGGCATTCACACCAGTGCAGAGAAGGTTTTAAATACTGCCAAACCAAAATGGAGCTAATGTACACCCAACTTTATAGCTGACTGAAGCACAGTTAAGCAGAGGATCACACCTCCTATAGCCCTGCTCCAGTACTGTAAACTACAAGTTCCAAAATAAAAACTAGAAAAATAAGTATTAGTACAAGCAACCAAGATACCCACCTCAGGCTTTGCCATTGTGCTTAGAAAATCTACCAGCAAAACACAGAGTACTAAGTAAAATGCTAGCCTAAACTGCAGATCTTTTGTTTCTTCCTCCTTAGAGATGTTTATCCCTTTGTCTTTCCCCATTTCCACTTTTACATCGTTCTATCCGTTTTGTCTCATTCTCATTGCTATTTCTTTTATTGCTATTTTTCTCTACTAACTGAGGCCTTCCCTGTTCTGCCAAGCCTATTCCTTGCTGTACATCCTTACTTTCTCTCACTTGATACACTTTTTCTTGCGTACAGACTGACTCAATTCACCTTCCCACCTGGATTCCAGGTCTCATCTTCCAGTGGAGTTTCATTTTTCTTCTTACTCCAATTACATTTCAGAAATGAAACTTTTAGTTAATTTTAGTGAGGGATTTCTAATGCTTTCTAATCAGCTAGTTATTACCATTACTGAGAATTTAGGAAAATATTTGGCATGGGTGCCATGGCAACTTTAGGCCATCTTCCATTAGTGCATGATCTACCCTACCTTTCCCAACACCTACGGAGTTGGCAAGAGTTTCCTTGCAAATGTAAATGTACCCTCAACCACGGCTGAATGCTTCCATGATCTGGCCAAGACGGCCATACAGCCGGCTGGACCATCATTGCATCACGCACACGTCGCTGGGCAGAGCCAGCGTGGAAGAACGCACAACCCCTCAGCAGCAGCAGCCGGCTACAACCAAGTTAACTCCCTCCATCTGCTACTCACAGCAATACAATAGGAAACGATGCTGTGATCCAAGTGTCTTCTCGCTTGGTAGTTTAAGAGGAAAGTTTAAAGCCGCCACTAAGGTCAAGGCAAGATGAGGAAACAGTGGAGTGTCTCTCTCTCTCTCTAGGCAGCTACTGGTTGCAAGGACTGTAAGGCAGGGGACAGGACAGGAGTACTTAAAAAGGAGCACAGCAACAGCTTAATCACAAGTGCAGTGAGAATGGTTAAAAGAAATACTAGTACCTGTGCTGCTACCTGCCTGACAGCAGCTGCAGCAGCGCTCACCCCCTCACAGACTCAGCTGTTCCTCATCCCTTGAATATAGATTGTCATATAAATTGGCCTTAGGACTTTTGGGGTAAGTATTACTCAGGATTTTGAGAAACAGATAATCAAAATTCGCAGAGGTATCTTAAGTCCAAATTCTTTGGAAATCTAGCCCCGGGCACTTCAGTTTGATGCGGTTCATTTTAGTATGAGAGGGTAACTTGAGTTGATTTTGATTTAAAAAACTGAAAATTATCCTCCTTACAGACATGCATGTAAAGGGGAAATAATAAGGCCAAAGCCCTTCAATGCTACATTTTAATTGAAACTCAAGAAGTATTAATCAAAGGGCAGGGAGACATTTTAGAACAATCAGTTACAGTGCAAGATATGAAGTACATCGAAGGCCAGCTCCGCACGACTAAATACGCTACGAGCCATGCAAACGAATGCGGCGGCAACAGCACATGGAAATCCAATTTGCCCTACTCGAGCCAGTATACTCGTAGGCACCGTCAGTATCCAGCCGTCACTAAGCAGGCATTTTGGCACAGGCTTGCCCATGAAAGGAAGGGCTCTTCTTTCTCTCTTACACTGCCCAAAAGGTCCAGTGAGGGGTTTCCCACTCTTCACTTAGAGGTATGGAACTGACCTGAAAGTATTGAAAGATTACTTGTAAACATAACAGATAAAATTTGGTAATGTCTACCCCACAGATAGCTGCCAGCAAACCGACACGGATAAGAGGTACCATTCCTGACTGACAGAGCTGACCAAAAAGCGGCTAGTACAGAGAGCATAATATTTCCAAAACCCGCATTTTCACAAGCACAGGTTTTCCTCCGCTCATGGGAGACACCGTTGCCACAGTGTAACAGTATATTCCTATTAGGAGTATTTTGCCAATATTGTTTGTCAATATTTCTAGACTTGTAAGTATTTGTAGTGTTGAGTACTCCTTAGTTTTGCGAAAAGACTGCTGACTTCAGAGGGATGAATCATATCCATACTGATTTCCTGGATTAGATCATGCGTTACCACTGCAAGAGCCTGTCTAGGAAAAAAAAAAGTATGCAAAAATTTAACAAAACATCTGAGAACAGGGAAAAATGCTTTTTTCCTAATGAAAAAGCATGCTTGTTAACTAGCCTTTACTTAGCAAGAAATTTTTATTGCTATTTAGAGTGTTCCCGTAGGCCTATTAAATTTCCCTAATCTTAAAATAATTAAAGCATGTTATTTATTTAAGATATCTCAATTCATAGATTATAAAATGTAGGAACATATAAAAAACAGTCTGGATTAATAACATGCTGCATAGTGTAGCTACAGACATTTCCTATAAATCCTTGCTCTACAGTTTCATGGTCTTCTGTATTTTCTATTTATTTTCAGAACAGATGATTCTTTTCAGTTTATTTTGATTCTAAAAGGTTGTCCAATAAAGGAAGTGTTTCAAACAAGACCAAAGAATATTTTTATTTATTTCCATACTCATGGCATCTATCAGCAGACTTAAAAATCCAAGAATTATTGAATACTTCAGAAGGTGCTTAGGACAGAAATTCATATTTGCAGCTGAATTTGCTTCAACTGTGTAAATGGCCATTTTATAATCTCTGAATATCTGCAGACAGCTCAACTAAAATGCTGCCTAGCATAGACATTGCTTGAAAACAGACAAACTTTAATTAAATATTGTACACTATCCTTAGGATTACATTTTTTGCCCTACCAAGAACTAAGTTTATGCATGGAAAACTGAAGGTAGCGCTATCTGATCATCTTGATTAAAAAAATACAAAATATTCTGATATTAGACAAAAATTAATTTTTAAATTTTATAATTTCTCATATTTGATCAATTAACTCTGAACAGAATAGGAAGTGGAATCAGAACACATCTGAATTATCTGTCAAATTCATCATCAACAAGAACCTTGGAAAAAGAAAGGGAGGAAAGAGAATCACAGATCAGGTTGAAAATATGATTAGTGTACTTTTTCTTCCTTTCATAGAAGCTGATCTAACACCCACTGATTTGAATAGCAGGAAGGAAGAAAAAAAAAACAAAGGAAAAAAAACCCCACAACCAATGTGGAGGGGCTACAGTTTTCTTCCTAAAGTGATTTTTTTTTTTCCCCCACAGCATCTGCAACATAACGAAGTTTCAGTGAGAGAGTATAACATTTAAAGTCGGGCAAAATTCTGGCTCATCATGCCCAACCTCTATGGCTGAAAGTGCTAAGTCTTTTAGACAGGATTAGAAAGAGCAGGAAAGCCCTTTTCCAGAAGAGAGTGAGGTATGCTAATAATCCTTTAAGTGATCACTTACAGTGCTAAATAAACAGACACAAGTTTTTATTTATTTAGCTGTGGCAGGAGTCACCATGCAGAGATGTTGCCCAGGCCTTGGACACTAATCAGAGTCAGTGGAACTATTTCCCAAGGATCTACAACACAGCAAACACACAACAGACTCAGAAATATCGCCTCCACACAAGTACTATCCAGTATATAAAATAGATTCACAGTAAGAGCTCTCTGTTTTATGAGGGAAAAAGCTTGTATTGCTATATCATATCACTACATCATAAGCATTTCTCCAATAAGTTGTATAAATTTTTAATCAAGCAAATACTCTTATTGAGCCCAGTAGGTTCACTTGCACTAGGAAGATTTGCAGGGCTGGCACCAAATGAACAATAGTCGTAATCCTCTTCCTCTTTTTTTTGTTTGCACATGTGTATGTGTGCGTAGAAGAGGAGTATATCTATTTTATAGGAAAAAAAGCTAACCAAGAAAACATAAAAAACACATCTAAAATAGTTTTTAAAAAATCATTTAATGATTTTTTTCTCCTTTAGCTGCATAACAGATCAACTTCCTCCGATTCTGCTAATATTATAATAATCATGGGTCTTCTCCAGTGCCTGGTCCGACACTACTATATATTCTGACAGGACCAATTGCGTCGCTTTTTACAATTCCCTCCCTAAGCCACTACTGTCATTTGTTATCTGCACTGCAGAGGCACTGCGAGGGCCCCAAGCCAGTCTCAGAAACATGCCTGGTGCTGTGCAGGCACATGACCGCGAAAATAATTTGAAATTAAGGCACAAGACTGTCAACAGGTAAAGTCACCTGCCTACCACAAAAAACAAAACAAACAAAAATCTGATTAAAGAATAAAGAAATCTTCTGATTGGGGTGATAGGCCCTGGTCACAGCATAATAGCAATTTAATCATGTATAAGTTTGGCAGGAAGGAAGGGGATTTGACAGCTACTTTCACATGCTTCTCAACCAAACGCTGAAGTATGTTAGGAATGTACGTTCACGTGTTTTCCTAGTCTGCTGGTTTCAAGTTTATGTCCAATTCTACAATGAATCCATTTACTATCTTTTTTGCCACATTACTTATTTGGGCTGTTTTCCAATGCTTGCTGGAACCTTTCCATGGTAGAGTGGTTCAACAGCTGGCCAGATGTGAGGCTGCCAGGAAGTTTAAATGGCTACTTTTAGGACAGGAGAGTTACTCTAAGTGAAACAGGAGGCCTTACCAAGCTCAAATAAGAGGAGGTGGCCATCAGCCAGTGGTCTGTTGTTTTAAACATGATTCCAGTCCAGAGTAAATTTATTTTGAAATTGGTCACTGCAATAAAAGAGAAAACCAACCTAATGGAACACAATGGTTTTATGTAATTTGGGTGTTTTATCTGCATCAGAAAGGGCCAGCTATATTATTGTAAACTGAATTGGAAAACCATCCCTTCTAGATTTTAGAAGAACATTATGCATGCTCAGATCAATAGTTCTATCTAATTTTTGTTAATCTGAGGTTTTAGGATTTTTCACTTTATCCAAAACCCCCTGTCTTTTAAGCTTATATTTTAATCAGTATTTCACCTACAGCAATCACTACCGAAAGGGAAACACTTCATAGAGGGACAGAATTCATCACTCATCCAAATATGTATTTTAAATATATTTAGGTTTTTGCAACAATCTGGAAACTCACTGTTTCCACAGTGGTGGGGGATGGGGTGGGGAGAAACATACAGTTAGAATTATATTGAAATACTGAGTAATTCTAATTCAGGATGGAACACCCACACACTGCAGAATTCAGAACCTGAAAGTAAAATTGACTACAAAAATCAAAATTGGCTTTGTTGACTTTTATCACCTTAATCTGTGAAAAATTAAAAAGCAAACAAAAAGGGCAAGTATTAACAGCAGAAGAAAACTGGATTTAAGGCTTATGTTTGTAAACAAGTCAAATGCAACAAAAATATTCCTTTGCAGCATGCAGTACAATTTAAATTTGGCACTGCCTCCTTCAAACCCTGTTAAAATCTTGTGTAAAATGAATATTTAGCTTCAATAATAATTTATTAGCCTGAAGGTTTAATAAGTATTTAGGCTTTGGGACTACAGGAATATGAGCAATGATCACCCATTAGCTAAATACAATTATATATGTAGAACCATCTTCAGGTTTAGAGCCTGGAATTCAGAAGTCCTCAAAGGAGAGCTTCTATACATACCTTAAAGAGTACATATAGACTTGAAATACTTGAGAGGAGGAGGGGACAAACATTTAATTCATACCAACAAGTGTTATATTATTTGCAATCTTTAGGAATATTATTTAATTAATATTTCAGTTATTTTTTGTATTGTGGGAAATACATTAATCTTATCATTACCGTTAGTGTAGTGAAGTGTTCTTTTAGTACCTGAAATGAGACTATTACATGGGGCAGAGGGAATAAGTGTGTTGCAGAAATAAAAACTAGATCTCATACTAATTTCATGTGAAAAAGCGACGTTCTTTTCATACTGTTATGTCTGTAACCTGTTATGTACATAACCCATATCTACTGATCAAACCTAGTCAAAGAAAAAAAAAAAAAGATCGTGTTTGCCTAGGTGATACCAGAGAATCTACTTCACATCTACTGATCAAACCTAGTCAATGAAAAAGAAAAAAAAAAAAGATCGTGTTTGCTTAGGTGATACCAGAGAATCTACTTCACATTTTTCCATCTAAAATAAGGAGTATTTGAGTAACTGTTCACTTTTTAAAAAATGACTCAACATACATGTTCAATTGCTCTTTCATTTAAACCCCCCAGTTCCTCTAATCGCTGGGGAAGATTTTGGTTTGATGAACACAGAAATAGTGTGACATTCTGCAAGAATAAAGAGCAGTCCTGAAAAAGGTCCTATCTCCCATTTTAAGTATAAAAACAAGTGCCCATATTTTCAAGTAAGCTGGCCACATTTTCAGAAAGTCTCCAAATAAGGAGCCGGTCCCAGAACACACTGTGCGTTAAATCTGAAAGCTCTGTTCATACCGATGGTGCTTACTCAATCTGAAAATTACATTTGTACAGCCTGGACACCAGTCCTGGTATCAGCTTAACTAGGCTGCCTCTGTACTCCAACGTCTCTGCTCATAACCCAACCCAAAGCCTGGGCTCATGAGTGCTCTTTCCCTCTCTGAAGGCTCCAACACGTAAATTTGTACTCTTTACTCAATCTGTTAGCAATCCTACACAGAGCACTGTTGATCCACCCAGATTTTCTGCACAAGCTGCATATTTTGCGTTTACCTTTAACTGCTCAAGAAGTTGAAGCTTCTTCACCGAGGAACAGAAGTTGTGACTGTGGGAATTAATTGCGCAGTGCAGATACAAAAAACAGTTTGTCAGTGCCTCGTAGACTAAAGCACGTCATGAATTAGCTGGTGATATCAGGATGAAATTTGCAATGAGGGAGTGGGAAGGCGCAAATAAATTCTAAGTCAAAATTAGTAACTAACAGTTTGCTCACTGTTAACTTAAAGCAAGCATCTGACAATTTAATTGTACATGGTTAGCCAGTCAAATACAATACAGTATTTGCTCATATCACTAAACTGTTAATCTCAGTATGCTTTGAAAACCAAATAAAAATATGGAGGGATGCACAAACTGATTCAAATTAACCAGGTCTGACTATCCATTTTATGAAAAGCACTGGGTGTGCCTTGCATCCAAAAGCAACAATTTGTTATGCACTGTAGTGTTACAGCACTCTACATCATAAGTAACTGTTTAAAAATCTGAAGCATTTCTAAAATGTTTCACTTAAACATTTCTGCAATAAAATCTTATTGAACTGTTGCTTTTATTAATTTTCTCCACACTAGAGACAGAAAGATGCAACTTTGATTTTTTTTCTCCCTTCTTTAAAAAAAAAAAAAAACTTTGCCTACTACTAGCAAATAAACTATCCCTCTTTTTTAATAAAACCATGGCCTTGAGTTTTGGCCCCTTAATAGTAGCCTACATGGTCGACTACCCTTGGTGTTAAATTTTCTTAAATTGTATTTCTGTCAGTATATCATTTTTTTAAGCAATGGACCCTATAATAGCAAGCTCTGTTCTGTCAGGAGTACATTTTAACAGCATGACACAAGTATTTTTCACTACAGGAGACAAACAATGATATGTATTACATGCAGTAAACATTGCCTTTGGTACATAGGGTTCTCTTAGCATTCATCTGTCTAAAATTTCATTGTGTCCTGTATGGGGAAAAAACCCTGCCTCTCATTAACTATTGCCGAGGGCTGTAGGTTTGTAAAGTGCCAACAATGCATTGTCACATTTCTCACAAAACAAGAGCTTGATTGAATATTACAGGAATGGTGGATACTCAGCAAGGTGGATTAGGGGATAATTTAATAGCAAAAACAAAATAACAAGCCTTTCAGTGGCTGCTTAACCAATAATCTTGTAACCATTTTGCCCCCTTAAAACATCTCCCCCTCCCCAAAACAAACAGGAACAAGAACTTTACAAAATGAAGATTTTTTGCACTTAGAATAATAGGGTGCCAGCAAGAAGAGAAGAAAAATGGCAATTTTTCTGTGTGAAATGCACCCAACCCTGCAATTTTACAGCACAAGGACTACAATGGCAGCAGTTCCAAAGTTTACAGTAAATTTACATAGGGGCTACAGTTTGATAGTTAATCAGACTATTATACTTGTAGTTACTTGGAAAAATACCTTTCTGGTGGTGATGCACATGAAGTGCCATTTAGCTGTAAGGGGCCACCATCGAGAATCTCTCTTCTATGACATTTTTGCCATATATTATGTGGGTGTATATGACCTCATGTGAGCCATCTGCAGTGGGGTCAACATCTCTTTTTGTGAATCAGAAGGCAGGGAGTGGATTTATAAACAGCTCGACACCGGCACGATTCTTCTCTGATTCAAAGATCAGCAGGAGTGCAGAGCACTTTCAGAAATCTCATCAGCCTTACTGAACTCTAAACTGACTTTCATCCAGCACCCTATGCAACAAACACCATAAGCGGCTAACATGCAGAGAATTATTTGCAAGAGTAAAGTCAATGGAAGTATACAAAATTACTCATATGCATAAGTAATGCATCATTTACCTGTTAATTGCTACTTTAAAGACATGTTGGGGTTTTTTTTGGTAGAATCATCATGGTCAGAAAAGAAAATAAACAGAATCAACTTAAGTTTTTTTACAGAATTTGGGTAAATTTGCTGTTCCACAAAAAAACACCTTCTGTGGTAGGCAATTCACTCAAAAGATCTTAGTTGTCTCTACTATAAAAACAGAACAAGATGTTTTCTCAGCCTCAGGGGAACAGGCACCTAAGGCTGCAAGATAGAAATACTGCGGTCCCGGGTCCAAATTTAAAGCAAAACTTCCTCCCTCAAAATAAGGAAAAGCATTTTAGCTTACAAGAATTATTGGAAAGGGATTATCACAAACACTGATTTAAAGTAAGCTGAAAATATCTTGGTTAGATCTTCTGGGCCCAAAGCAGAGAGACCACAATACAAGGTAAAGTGGCAGCGTATATCCAGAGGATAAGGTTAAAGCAAACCACACATGGAGCTTGGGACATGACAGAGGGGGGAAAAGAAGGAGAAAAAAGGAAGCAAATCCTTTTAAAGTGACACGATTTCTTAAAAGGCCATTATAGATATTACCAGATGTTACCTTCCCAGGAATATTTTAAATTAAAGTACTGGCATGCAAGATGTCCAGTGGATTGATCAGGAGAGGCAGATACACAAGTATTTATCCTAGGTACATAGTACATTTTGCATCTGATAACTGTTGGCTGTTGTCACAGTTGGTTAATGGGTGGGGGGTTTAAAGGAAGAGAAATTTACAGCTGTTCCAGAGAGACAGAGAAGAGATCATTTGCTCTACATAGCCTTCAAAAAGAAATATAGAGACTAGCTGGCATTGGTAAATGTTGAGATTCCTTGCCAAAGCCTGTAGCCTTATGAGATTCTCTATGCATCTCCTCAGCAGAGCTGAGGATGGTTTGGCTGGAATAAAATTGCTTCTCACCAGCAACATCTGCTACAAGATCTGGAAATCTCTGTCATCACAAAGCCTGTTTTCAGGCTCCCGCCCTCGTGGAGGTGCTGTGTGCCAGATGAAGGGACTAGAATACGATAAGTAGGCTCCAAAGGCCCTGCATCCAACTGAGGGAGAATTTCTACGAGAATGGGGGAAAGTGACCATAAACTCCCTTCCAAGGACCCATCTTACAAGCTCTCCTTTGGCAGAACCGAAGGATGGCTTGCAGCAGATGTTCTGGATAGACGTGTGAAAATGATGCTGGGCTCCTTTGGCAGCTGAAGCAATGCAGGGCTGTATAGGTACAAAAATAACTTCAAGATTCTCCGGTTGAAATTTTGGCGCAGCACGAGATCTCATTGCTGAGCTTTTAACTATTTCCTGAATAGTCTGTCTGTCCTCCAAGATGAACCCTTTGGGAAGGTTCCTATCAGGGCTTCCCTCATCCTGAGAGAAAGGCATCACACAACCAGAAAAAACAAAGGCAATGAATAAACAGACAAGATATGGAGCAGAACTGTTTCAGCAAAAGCAGTACACTGGAAAAAAGAACTACAGACAAGGCCTAAGAATCCTCCCACAGACGTTGCTCAGAGAGCAACTACTGTCCAGTCTTCCATGCTGCAGTCTTGGCTGCGCCTGTCATGACCATTTTGTGACAGCTTTGCAACCTGACCTCTCCCAGCTCTTTGCAATGTGAAGGGAAAGGTTTCAGCTGCTCTTCCCTATGCACAAAAAACGAACAAAACACCAGGATATTTTATGCAGCCTGTTCCTAGTGGAGGTCTACAGGCTAGACCTAGCTTCCTCCTTTGCCTCGAAAGGCACCTCTCTCAGCAGGGTACGGGTGGCCTGCCTCCTGCAGTGCTTCCGCATAGCCTGCCTTTGGCAGGCAGGTAATATGCAGTCCAGAAAGAGTCTCTTGAAACTGAAATGCAGCCCCCTCCATCATACACACATGAAGTAATGAACAGGCCATTTGCATTCCTTTATATCTAAAGGAATATATCTAAAAGGATGTCTAAAGGATACAACAAAGACATCAGTAACAACCCTGTCTTTAACAAAACAGATCTGTACAGACTGCCGGGTGATTCGGTTGCTTGCAACTACAGAAGAAGCTAGAAAGCCGACTATGGGCACATGGACAGTAACTGCTACGTAACGCTGTAAAACAAGATGCTTGCCCATCTGCCCAGAGTCTTGTGTATCCACCCACTTCAGTTCTGCTAACTGACGTGGAAGGCAAGTCTATAGCGTCCATAGGCGATGCCAACAGAAAAATAACCCCCCTCCCAAATGATTGGCTTTTACTATTAAAATTGAATCATGTTTGCTATAAAGACCCCTTAAGCAGATTAAAAATACTCATAAAACCAGATTTAAACCCCTAACCTTCAATATATCTTCCCAGACATTTCACAACTGCCAGAAAAGGTGTTGACTAACCCTAAAAAAAAAAAAAAAAAAAAAGCATGTGAGAGTAAAAACAGAAGCAAACCTCACATGCCACTCACAGCTCTGTATCAATACAACAGCCTAATGCAAAAGATAGTCCTCAGCAAGTGCTACAAGAGAAACTTTAGTATGTAGACTGAAGACAGAGCCAGAGACCTGCTCAACCTCCTTGTGCATCAAGCCAATAGTAATGGGAGAACAAAAGAGGAAAGGGGAAAAACACACTGGATCTTGCATACTCATTGCTGTTTTATCCTCTAGTATCCTCAGAAATGTTGCTTCTTTTGTCCGATGCCTAACACTGTACTGCCACTTTAATTTTTTTTTTTTAAAGTCTTAATAAAGCTCAGACATCCATTTTTAAAACTCACAAACTTAAAATTCTGTGCTTTGGTGCAAGCAGGGAATCAGCTTGTGTGACTTTTTGGAATCACTGCAGCAAGTCTTGAATGATGTATGAAATGAAAAATCCCTGCTCACTGCACACAATTCAGATAGTAAAATCTCCCAGGAGCATAAAAAAAAAAGCACTTAAATATGTCATTTTATTTTTGTCCTGTGCCCAGAAGACTCCCTCGTCTCTCCCCAAGAACACGCAGATACCTCAGCTATCACCAGAGAATGCAAAAAAACCACTTAGTGCTAAAGTAAATCAGTTCACACACTGTTTCCAGGAAAAGGCACAGGAACCTCCAGCAGACCAGACAGAATTATACTGGAGACATGTTCAGACCTCTCTCCAAACACTTTTTTTTCTTCTTAAATAATATCTAATCTCATCAGTCTGACTCTTTAACTTGATTGACCTTTAGAGATTGCATTATGGAAGCAACAAACAGCATGCTCAGTGTAGTTAGGACCACAAGAAGAAACATTTGATATAAACATCATGGGTGTGACCAGAAATCATTTATGTTAAGACAAATATAGCAACACACTTCTTTTCTTGTCCAAACACACACACAGAAACTATTAATGTTCAGGCCTTGATTCTTTTGCCACTTCCCAGGAACTTTTTCCCAGCCTGCCTTTTGGTGCTGACATGTTAAATCTGGCAGAGCCAAATGGCTGCAGCCATAATTTGGCTGTCTTGTAACTTGTTGCATGTGCTGTTTTCATCTAGCGTCTAATGAATACCTGTTATACTTTTCATATGTTTATTATGAAGAACCTAATAAAATGAGAAAGGACTTTTTTTTTGGGGGGGGGGGGGTTACCATAGCAGCAATGATGCAGAACACACAGAATGGTTGGGTTACACCCTACAGGGGGGTTTTCCTTACCAAAACTTCTGCATGGGGTGGGCAGCCTTGGTTCACACACCCCCGCATCTGCGACGACAGAGGATCTCCAGAATGAATCCTGAAGCAAAACCACTCGGTTTGGAGCAAACAAACTGTCGCACTTTCCCAATATCTAAGAAGTCAGGAGTTGTCCAGGCTGCCGCTATTTCCTTTGAGCACAAGGAGCAAGAAAAACTGACAGCAAGACTGAAAATCTGTGGAAGAGCGATCTGCCCGGATGCAGCTGTCTGGGCAACTCCATTTAATTTTAGGGACAGAAAGCAGGGCTATGCTCTAACACCAACTGATGTTGCTTTCTCTTGGCAAGTTTTCTTAAGCTTGTGATTTGCTAATTATTCCCCGCAAGTATTACTGCTGAGGAAGGACAGTCACCTACACCAGTGTCACTTTTCTGTCATCTTTGGCATTCTGAAAGTTCAGGGAAAGCAGAGAAGCAGGTGCAGCCATTAACACTTTTGCTTCTCTAGCTTCTTCATATAAAACTAGAGCCATGCTGACGCCTGCCCCTCGTATGCAGCAGGCAGGGGAAAGGGCTGCAGTGCCCACCAGACACAGGCCAGCATGCTGGCGGAGCAAAGGTAGGCGCAAGAGCCTTGCAACACATCCGTCATCCATCAGCAATAGTCCCCTCGATGAGCAATACTGAGCTGAGGCTGTATTAGCAGCAACTACTGCATAAGTTTTTTTTCCTGTGACAAACCAAGAGGCAGACAGCAAATACGCTGGTAATATCGGCTCTATTCCTCCTATCAGAAAATGCCACCACCCAATGTGGCAAGCACACCATTGCTAGAAGCTAATATAGCACTATGAAAGTGTGCACAGCAACAACAACAACAAACCCCACTGACTAAACACATTTGGTTCCACAAGAGGTCAGCTAGAGCTCAGAGGTTCAAAGAAGCATTGCTTAAAAGGGTGCATAAAATAGTTCTTCAAAGTTTCGGTGGCAAGAGGGTTGGATCTTGGGTGCTCTGCAGGGATAGAGATTTCCAGGCTTAAACCAATGTAATCGCATCTTTCTCCTAAGGGAAGGTTTCCTAGGAAACTAAACATGCTTACAATAATTTTCCGCATTTGTTTCATCCACCATCCCTCTATTTTTTTATTTTTATTTTTTTGGTGGAAAAGGAATACTTATCCCTATATCAATTTTTTGGTACTGTGCTAAAAGCAACACCACCTTTTACTATATTACTTATATAATTTTGACAGTATCACACAAGTAAAGCATGAGGCACGTAGGAGTTGGGTGACAAGAACTTACTTTTCCAAAAAAGCTCACCTTAAAACCCAGAAGGATCAAACTTAGGAGGAGAAAGGGCCAGATTTCAGAAGAAAGGGATTTGAGGTGGTTAAAATGAAGCATGAGACACAAAAAACAAAACAAAACAAAACAACACAACAACAACAACGAGACAGGTCTGCTAAAATAACACTAGGCATATATAAAAAAAGTTAAGAACTACTTTTTTCAACAGGACACAAGAAAAACTGTTTATCTGCCCAAGAGGTCTTATCTGCCAAGACAGTAAATCTACCTGATTAATAGCAAGTCTAACTTTTTGTGATCACCTTTGAACAATTCCATAGCTGAATTCTTAAAGAATTTGTAATGGGCAGTACCACCTACCATACACATTTTAAGTGTGCTTTTACATAGGTTGTATTTTTTTTTTATTTTTTTTTTAAACCCATAAGCATCAGATGAGAACTTACTTAAAAGATGCGTGGGAAACAGGGAGAGGGAATAAGACAGGACCCTTGTTATGGATATTACAGGAAATGATCAAGCAGTGCTGCACCTGGAGATGGAAAGTAATTGGGAATCTGACAGGGACATCAGGGATCATATTAAAAGGCCTCAGAAAAGCACAGAACACCCATAGCTAGACGTAGGCTCACGAAGTAGTCATTTCTCTTTGTTTCATTCACTGCATCTTTTTACTAGCAGCTCACTCAGCGTTATGACTGTATTGGGTAAGGAGGTGCTAGGGGGAAGCGCTCTTGGCTACCTTCAGACTACAGTGAGCCTCATTAAAAACAGCACATTTGCTGGGGTGTTTTTCAGCATTTCCTGTAGATTTTAAGGTTGTTCTAATAAGTGAAATTCCCAATAGAAAGAACATATTTTAACTTCCTTTTAGGTGGTGCCTGTTAGAAGTACTCAGTCATCCTGGATTTTTTTATTTTTTATTTTTTTTAAATAATGCATCTCTGTGCAGCATAGAAATGCAGGATTTCATTATCTTAATAAAAATGGACACATCCTTACAGACCTCTGAAGCTGTTAAGTATACCAAATAGGTTCAACAGCCCGATTTCAGAGCGCGAGGAGAAAACTCATCAAGAACTCACCATACACGAAGATCGATAAGAAGTCCCAGAGCCTTTTGACAAACTCAGTCCCACCTGCCACCGCTCACTGTCCCGCACGGAAACGGTGGCGGGCAGAGCCTGCGAGCTGCCAAGGGTTACACAGGCAGCCCTGGAGTTAGTTAGCCCCTTCGTCCCCTACGAGCAGCCTGATTTGGGGGTGCTGGCGGTGCAGAATCAACATGCACAGAACCATCCTTGCAGCCAGAGAGAAACAGAGTGACTCGGTTATGAATGTCAAAGCTTTGACTGACGTGCCGAGGCCGTACTTGATGCAGGGCAGGTTGTGCGTCTCATCAGACGGCTTGGCCTGAATAAGCTGCCTAGGCAGCAACAGCGGCGCAGTTTGGGGGTCTTTCCTGAACCAGGGGGGCCGAGGCAGAGAAGTCGTGCTGTGGGCAGGGATGACGGCTTTACAATATGCAGTATGCTAAAAATGTGGACAGGGCAATGCGAAATAGGTTTGCATGCAAAGCCATTCCAGTTTTAAATATTTGGCTTTACTAAGGCATGTTTCTAAATTAATAGGCCCTGTAGCTTTCAATAGGATTATTCAGGGTACATCAAGTCAAGCATGTAGTGTATATTTGCAGGATTAGGGTTAATGTTATTTTAGTATAAAGTGTTCTTAAATGTATCAGATTACAAATTAAATAAGGAAGCCAACAAAAACTAGTAGAGAACACCACCTTATTGAGACTGCCTTCTGTGACACTTCGTGTAAGGAAGGCAGATTACACGTACAAGCCTCCCTTGGGAAAAAAAATTCCTTGGAGAAAAAAAACCCAAAACAACACAAAAAACCCTACCAACAAAAAAGCACCTCTAACCCTTCCCCCCCAACCCCCACACCTTAAATCTCAAATCCTATAATGTCCGAGTTCTGTGGAAATTTTCTTTAATGTAAATAAGAAAGTGGAAAGATGCAATTTGTTTCTTCACAGGAAGATGGATTTTAAAGTTTTCTCCTATCTTAAAAGAAGAAAACAAAAACAAAAACACCCCTTAAGTTTGCTATGCAAGTGTTGAGAAGGAATAGTAGCTCTGAAGGTAACAGTCCCGACTGCAGAAAAGCAGGACTTATGCAGAAGCAGTCATAGTGACAAAAGATGAAACCTAAATCAATAATTCAGTTATTATGACTGTTACTACCATCCCTAATCTGTAGCCTATAACTCATTTAAGTTATCACTGCCTAGAAACCCTTTCTTAAAACTTAAGTATCGAAAAGACAAAACCAAGCTCAGGGATTGTTACTGGAACTATTTTTAGAGGTTGATCAGCAATAATAACTTCCTCTACTTGTTTTTTTTTTTTTTTTTTTGAACGATGTTTTCAAAGGGGGCTTAATTATTTAATCTGGATCAGCACCAACTTTTCTGTAAATAATGCTTACTTGTCTTTAGGTAGCTGCAAATAAATAACATTAAAAAATAATTTATTTTGTCCCCTGGCTGAACAGTAACACTGTTCAGTACAGGGTCACAAAATAATAATTACCATTACCGAAGCTAGAATCTGAGCCCCCCCCCCCATATGCTAATATTTATGGCTGGGAAATTGGCCTTGAACAAACATGCAGTTTGACGCAGGAGCATTTTGCATGTTTGAGCCAATTTCAGGAGGGAAAAGTGCTAACACTTCCACATCGAGTCCCAAGGTTCACCCACAAAGGAGCAATCTGAAAACAGAGAGACAGGAGCAAGGTGTCGTTTGTCACCTGGTGTAACATAGCGGCTTCCTAATTAGTCCAATACATCATCAGCTGCAACATATCCAAATGTATAACTTGACTGTGTTTATTCTCACCTCTCCAAAAAATATAGAAAACATGCAATAAAATCCCCGACCTTCTCATCTCCCCCCCTCAAAAGCAATTTTATCTTTGCATGTTGCGCAATTCTCACTTTTATCCAGTTTGTGCCAACACCAGACATTATCATTTTTGCAAAAGGCAAGATGAAAAGTTTAAATTACAGTATTGCAGAATGCCACTTAACACAGGAACTGCATGAGAATTTCCCATGGAACATGAATCCAGATCTGAGCATACTCTCCTATTTTATGAAAGGGGCGATTTTCTGCTAGCAGAGTTCCCTTGCCATTTTTTGTTATAAAATAGATAAACAGGGTTCACTCCAATCCCAAGCGAAAGTATTTTGCAGTTAATTTGAGCCTTAAAAAAAAAAGGCATTTCAAAAAACCATAGGTGCTAAATACCATTCAGCTGCTAGCAGCTGCAGTTCTCATTTGAGGCTAGAATATAGACTGTATTATATATGCTCTGTATCCTCGCTCCATCACGACATCTTAGCACATGCTTAACTTAAGCTTCCAACTAACTCCACTGATTGCAATGGGACTATCAAAATGCTTCCTTGTTAGCATACATTTAAAGTCTGTCTTAACCAGATTTAGAGAAGACAGGACCACTACTATCATATTCCAGTCCAAGTACCTGTATAATACACATGCAGAATTTCACCATGATTTCTGCATAAATATAAGCAGACGTGTAATACCAAGCAGGTTGTACATAGAAGACATGAGCACGGAGAGCTTGTAAGGCACTTTAGCAAACCATATTACTTTCAAAAAGAAGGGCTATCTGGTTCATGATCAAATTTGGGCTGAAATACTTGTCCTGTCATTTAAGTTGTCAAAATCCATCATTACTTATGTGAATTTTTGACGCAGGGTATGGTTCTTTTAACATAAAAGAAAAAAAAACTTTCTAAATATTAAAAAGATGCAGAACCAGTAGTTTCTGTAAATCCAAAATTTAGTTAGTTCCGGCCATATTTAATCTGAAATATACCCTCCATTACAGTTTTTTCCTCCAGGTCAGGTGCAGTCAGGTACAGCTAGCTATACCATCCATCCTTTTTCAGGTAGACTCTTACATGCACTTTTAAAAGCAGCATATTCCAGAGATTTTTTTAAAGGTCCTATTCTCTTTTAAAATATGAGCCTACTGATTTCTTAGAAAACACCAAGCACATACAATGAGACTCAAGAGATAAGTGTCCAAAGGCTAATGAATTTAGAATATGCATGGAGTACAACAACAGTACCAAAATTGTTTTACACCTATTTCACTTTAAAATATGTAGAGTTTTTTTGATGACATAGATTCTTTGCTTCAGATAATTGGGTCTGAAAAAAATACTTAAAAAAAAGTTCAAGAACATTTAGACCAGAAAAAAATAATTAAGCTTGTGACTATTATTTAGATTTACTTAAAAGGCCTTCCATTATCATCATCATAAAGAATCCACTGAGAAAAATCAGCCCTTAAAGCACAAGGCATCCCAAATTATAGCATTTGTCCAGTGACAGTCAAAACCAATTTTATTTAGAAATCATTTGTCTACTACATGCTGTATGTTTTGGTTTCCAAACCTGTCATGAACTTATTTAACTTCACTGGAAACAGGGGGAAAAAGAAAAATCCTGAAGTCAGGAAGGCAGAAACCTTGTAACAACGTTGCCCTTTTGCTGGCCAGTTTTCAATTATCTGTTATAAAATTTTATAGGAAATTTGTATTCCAAGGTGAACAGTATTTAAGTTTTCAATTTGCTCGGGACTGTCCTTTTAGGCAAAGGAGCTATGCAAGTTACTATTATTAAAACATTCACATTAGTAAGGAACATTATATATCTAAAATATTTGAAGGATACAGCAAATACAATGAGACAAAATTCAGTAAGAAGCTTTTTTTCTTTTTTCCCCTCTCTCTTCTTCTCTTTTTCCCCCTCCCCTAAATGAACCACATAGTAGAGTCTTATTTCTCACTTTTGGGTAAAATAGCCACAAAACAAATAATGACAACTGTAAAAAAAGATTCAATTTGTTTAAGAACAGATACATAGCAGAGGTCAGAACTTTTTTTTTTTTTAAAGCATCTCCATGCTAGGCAATAATAGCTAAATATTTTACCACTACAGTATATACAGATGCACTGTTTTGCACATGCTTCTGGTCAAAAAAACCCAGAAAGCTTCTGATTAAACCCTGAATGACAAATATATCATAAAGTAAACGATAATATTAGCTCCTGAAGTACAACATTTTAATATGGTATTATTTTAAACTTATTACATAAAAACAGTAGTCGGAATCACTTACGAAGGAAAATTCAGCACAGAGGAAATCAAGAAAGTTTACTTATTAGAAGCTCACTTCTGTTGGATTTTAAAAGCGGTTATAGAAGAAACTTAGAGCAGCCCTATAAAACTGATTTCTTTCAGCAAGAATGTTAATCCATCCTGCAGCACTACAGATTTACCTAGGTTGCCCCTCAAAATCATTATTTTTGTTAAGGTTCATTGAGCTACTATAAACTGAGAAAATCTTTGTAGTAAAATAATTCTCCATCAAAATACATCGTACTACAGTAAGGTAACGATGAGCTGTAGGACAGGTTTTAAGATGCACTGTACTTTCATCTGAAAAGTCTCCTGAAATTCTTTGAACATTTCCAGGAGATTAATGAGGTATTTTGACAACACACAAGAAGTGTCTGGTTTTCAAGAAGCCTTATAAGAGGGAACATTCACATCCTTGGAAATTAAACTGTGTATTTTAAGCCACTAAAAAATAACACAATTATTAAAAATTTGGCAGCTCTGAAGAAAAATACCAGAAGACACTAGTAAACACATGGAACTACTGAAGAGCGTCAAACTTGAGTACACACGTTTTACAGCATTTCAGCATGACTTAAACACCAATTTTAACAGCTTAATTGAACGTTTCTTATTAGAAGCTATTATAGATGAACTGAAATAAGAACAGGCTAAACTAGCCAGAGTGCAACTAAATCACAAGCATTATTACTTGCAAGTTTGGTGGATTAACTGTGTGTACATGCAGTACTCCCCTTGCAGGACACCCTTATCCCTTCAAGAACCATAAAGGTGTTTTGAGGATTTCAAAACAGTTGGCAATTAGTGGAAGAGTTAGTGTTATTGCTACTTTTTTTCTTTTTTTAAAGACCTGCTAAATGATACAATTAATGTAAATTTAGGAGAACATGTATCTCACACACACAATAACGTTAAAACAAGCAGACTGTTACAGCTACCATTTTTATATATATTTTAAAATATTTTAGGGGCCGTCCCTCCAAACCCTTACTCCCATGAATACTTCCATGCATTTCAACAAGGGTATTTATGTAAATAAGGGTTCAATCCTACAAAACTTTAATGAAGAAAGCTGAGCTCTCTTAAGCCTCACTTCTGTAAACACCTTGCTATTCCTGAAAACTCAAAGTGCTTAAATCTTTAAAGATCTACCCTTATTTAATTAAGCTGGGCAAGAAGCATACTGAGGTGTCATTTATGAAAATACCTTATATCCCACTACCTGTGGAAATATCCATCTGGAGTATTTATACACGCGTTTAAAAGAGCTGATATCTTAGCTGTCTGCAATATTTAATGTGCACTTTCCACTACACAAGAGAGAAACAGGATCTGCTAATCAGTACCAGACCACAAGACATTTTAAGTCTGCCTTGAATTTCTAAGTATTGCTACACAATAATTTTTTTTTTTTTTAATAATAATTGCCTTTAGAGCCAGAGCAGTTGGACAAGAAAAGGCTGCTTCCTAAGCTCAACTCTTTTCAGCCTGCACCCTTTCACAAGCTAAATATTTTACAGAGGCAACATCTTCATGATGCTCATGGTTGAGCACTTTACTTTGTAGTCAGTTTTCATTATTTACAAGATCCGGTCCAATACAGGCGTTTTTAAAACTCGATTTGTCTCAAGTCTTCACACTAGAAAATGTGTAAGAAATAAAACCATGATTTGCCTCTTCCTTAAGCAATAGCGATCTACTCATCTTCATAACTGTTCAGTGATACTTCCAAAGTCTGCAGTACATTCACAAGCCAAACCCATGGGGGGTGGGGCGGGGCACAGTTTTGTGTCATATTTCCACCCCCCATCCCCAATATGCTTCTGGATGTGTGTAAGGGCAAAAATCCCACCCCAATACATTAGTTTTGTTAATCCTTTTCCTATGATCTGTTTGCCTGGCTAGGGAAATTACGCAAAAAGTAATAAAAGTTCTAATTCAATTTCCGTGTTAAAAGATGGATTTGAAAAAGAAAAAAAAAAAAAATCAGAAACCATATTCTTTGTGTTTACTAAGAGATATGCACTCCAACATTAGTGTCATAGAGCTGGAGTTAAAACCAGAAATGGTGAAGATAATTTAGCTGCATGAACGCCTGCTCTTCAGTAAAATGCTGCCAAAATTAAATAGGAATGAAACAGCACTTTGTAGTCATTGGTCGCTCAGCAGGGTTTGCGTAGTTAAAAACCTAAGTGAAAAGGGTGATTGACCTACATTGCTACTAGCTTAGCACAGCTGTACTTTCATATTTTCGCTGCATCTGAGGAAGCTCATTATTTAATGCAACCGAGTTACATGTAATTGTGGGGCTTTCATTTTACACTTTTAGGGGGCCGGATATTAATCTCAAACGTGCGGCAAGCATTACTGTGCAACTAGAAATATCTGCAGCTGCCCACTTGCATGCAAAGCTAGAAGACGGGACTGCGCATGGCTGCGCCCGAAACGAGGAGGACGCGCCGGGGCAGGGGAACCTCACAAGTGTGCAGAAGTCAAACACGCAGGTGGTACAGAGAGCAAATCCCCTGGCATCCCCCAAAGGCGAACGGGAGGCTGTTTTCCCATCGTTTTGGGCAGAAGTGGCCCAGAATGCATAACCAAAGCACATTTCGTACCACTCGTACCTGAGGTTTAAATAAGTGATAACCTTCCAATTAACAACCAGTTTGATATGTTGGCTGTTAACATAACAACTGGTCATTAATGGCAGTAATGACAGATTTCAAAGGGAATATTGTGCTTGTAAATGCACATGCTGCCAGTCAGCACAGAGGACAGACCGGGATAGGCTGATGCATTAAGATGTCATCCCACAGCTCTGGAGGAAAAAAGAAAAAAAAAAAAAAGGAAAAAAAACCTCATATATTTCACTTACTGTAAACGGACTTGAAATATTGGCGTAAACCTAAGTTCCTCAAATTAAGTCTTCACTTTCTAACCCAGGAGTGTATAAGCAGGAGACAGAAGCCTGCAGGGGAATTACACTCTGCATATCATTTTTGCCGAGTATGTTATTTCTAACATCAAGTCCTTTCTTTACTCAAGTCAGTTCTCATCCTCGTTAACAAAACAGAGTTCATGCCTGCTGTGGCCCCCCTAATGCCCTCTGTGCTGTTCTCCACCTCCGAAACCACTCGCCTGACTCACGTGAGGCAGGTTCCAGGCTGAAGCTTTGCCTCTCGCACCCAGAACATCTTGTTCCCTCATTCAAGACTTCTGCCCCCTCCCCCCTAAGAAAAAGGCCTTAATATAGTAAAATTAACTTTACCAAAGCAGAGAGATAAAGCAAAGAAAGTTTTGATGTTCTAAAGGTATGAGATATGTCTAAAGAGATTGTCGAAGTATCTCAGCCTCTGAGATACCTCTGAGGGTATCTTGGGGCTGAAAGGCAGAACAAGAGTGTGCACTGGGAACAAGGGAATCTTTATTTTTTTTGGCAGGCATTTCTAAGTGAGAGATACTGGAAGTATCTTTTTAAATAGCCAAAGACACAATCACACAGTTTGTGAATCTAACCATGAATGTTAAAGCCCACAAAGTAGCTGCATTATTGCTTACAGCATCTGTAGTACGGCTGTCTTATTGAAAGACATAATGAACACAGAGAGACAAGTTAATAAGCAATTTTACTCTTTATAGTATCATACAAGCCACATATCCTCTAGAGGGCACCACATAAATAGGAAGGTTGAACAGTTTTACATGCAGCAAAGATTCCCTTTATGGTTAAAAAGAAAAAAAAATTAAGAGGACAGTTTGAAACTGTAATTGAACCCTAATCTGATCATTAGTACAAAGTAATTTGTTCTTTAAATTCATGTCAAGTAGGTTGCTAAATATGAAAGCTTATTTGACTACAAAGCTAGAGAACATTTAACTAGTTTCTACATTAGCATTAAAAAGATCACTTTTATAGGTTCACTGCATAACTAAGTAGATAAGATGCAATGAGGCAAATGACTATCTGCAATTACCTTAAGTGCATCAGTTTGAAGTTTAGTGTAAATACCAAGTTTTAATCTATGTGCTCACAAGAATCACTAAAAAAGGCTCATGACTAAATAGCTTCATTAAGACTTGATAAATCTAGAGACAAATCAGAAATATCTTAAACCTGACTACAGGATTTTTCATCTACGCTGGTTACAGTTTTCACTGGTCCAAATATTGCCTATGAACAAATAACCTAAACATTGGTTTTGAATAAGGTCATGGCAGATATTGTTGGGTAAAAACAGTCTCTTTTCTGTACATTACTTCCCAAGAGTTTTAAAAACCTGCTAGCAAAATGTTTACTCCTGCTAGACCTTCAAAGACCATAGAGCAATGAGATGTGGGTGTGTGCATGCGTGGGGAAACACTTTGCTCATATTCTTATTACTAGATCACTTTTCTTCTTGATTTTAAGACATTCATCTGTTGCATTAGCATTTGTGAGATTCAGCAAGTTCAAAGTCCCCAGTAAATTTGGGCCTCAGATCAAACTGCCACGGCAGAGTTCTTTCACTCCTGCAGTCGCTTGTTAGAAAAAAAGATTCTTTAAATGGTTTCAAAAAATTAGGAAAAGCCTTACCCTCTCCCAGAAGCTGTTATAATGCCCCTGTAAATGTACACATGCTTTAAGATCAATCACAAGGACCTATGTTCCTGTATAATAATTCCCTTCTATTCATTGTTCCAAACATTTCCCTTTTGGTTTTTAAAAACAAGGTTGTTAGCTACTTCTTTGGCAGCCTTAATGCAATAACTTTAAGGTGCAGACTCTGTGCTCCATTCCAGTACTCTATCTTGTGTTTCTTTTGCACAGCTTTAAACCGTAACAAGCACTTTCACCACTAAGTAATCCAAGACCACATCTGAAGAACCCTAAACTGCCTTGCAGACCTGAACACCCAGCTCAACAGAAGTACAAAGCAGGGGCATAGATTTTTTTGTTGTTGTTGTTTCACCCTAGAAAAAACAAGTTGTAATACAGAGAGTCAGAGTACCAAAAAACTGTTAGCGGTTTAGCCTTAATTTCTGTTCCAGCCTACCCACACTGTACAACTTGGGAACTGCTTGGTGTATAGGAGCCTCATATTTTGGTACCTGTGCTAAAACTGAACTCGTAAGTTAACACATTCAGAAATAACTTTAATTTTTCCCTGATGTATTACAGACTTGAGTGTCCCTTTAAAATGAAGACTTCACTACAAGGGCAGGGAAAATATTCCCAGAAGTTCATGTTAGCCTAAGGCAGCTAGTCTCATTAGGCCTCCTCTACAGGGAATGGAGGAGAGGTGCTCCTATAGGAAATAGGTGCTCTGAATCACCCCAAAGGAGCCTCTTTCTCTCTCTATTTACTGTTGAAAGCCTAGGGAGACTAAACTTCCCAGATTAAACTTATCTTCTGCAAGTAACCCTATTTATTCACATATACTTTGCTACAAGTTACACTTCAAATATTCTTAAGAACGCAGGTCCGCAAGCAAACAAGAAGGTAGAAAAATAGGTGACAATTTACTATCTTTGAAAAGCAGCAACAGGTTACAGAGCATCCCACCCAGGTCACCAAGCTAGATCAAGACCAAAGTGCATTTAAACCTAATACCTACAAAGTTATTTAACATGGGGAAAACACATTGGTAATCTTGGTCCAGCTTCTAACAGATAAATGACAACATTCAGAAAAGCTACCAGCACTATAAATGAAATCCCTCTGGCAGACTAAGAGGGCAAAAGTGCATAAGTTAAGAAGAGTGAAGTCCTCCTCAGAGTTCAAACCCTGCACTCACGCTGTTTAAAGACACACACAGCCCTATTGTTTTAGGCCACTATGACTGAGCACCACATTGTGTTTAAAAGGTGATTGGATCCCTAGAAATACAGTGCTGCAAGAAACACTGTCTCTCTTCTATTCTCTTTCTCCTCTTCTCTGAAAAGGAGACCTTGGTATTAGGATCAGAAAACTGGCAGCTGTGCGTGAGACCTGGTTGCATGTGCTTTTTAATTCAGTACGTAGAAAATGACTTGTGGATTTTAGTTTTATCTCTATACTGCAGTAGTTGTTTTCCTATGCTCCAAATGTAATCCTTTGTCTTACAGACATCAGGTATTGCTTATGCCACACTTACTATAAGGACTGAACAGAATTACAAAGTTTGTCAGTGAAGGTAAGAAGGACATGGCCTACCTCAGATAGTCTCTGCGACAAAGGATAAGGTTGGCTTTGGTGTACAAAGTAGAGCCCACCTCCCCCAAACGACAGTCACAGCAGGCACATTTCAGGCAGTCTTCATGCCAGTATTTGTCCAGGGCCTTTAGAAGATACCGGTCTTTAATCTTACGGTTGCAGCCAGCACAACCTTTCGGCTTGGTGTCTGGCTGGACTGAGAGCATTTGTATACCTGCAATATAACAAGACAAGAGAGGAGTGAAAAATAGACAGACCCCCAAGACAGTCTCTTTTCTTTCTTCATCTTTCCACTCCCATACACACCCAGTTCATTAAAAAGGCAGTCATGTAGATAAAGTGAAATAATCTAAATAGTCCACAGCAAGCTGAAAACATTATTAAGATAAATTTGAGAGCTGAAACATCCACTGCTCTAAGTTCCACAGCTTCTCTTAAACACCTCATTTACCTGGTCTCTTTGCTGAAAAGAAATATGATTAGAAGAATTAAAATATAAATCAGCACAAACAGTTCAGTTGAAAAGTCGTCCATTTTTGCCCAGTTCATCTAATGTCTAACGACCAATGATTTAAACAGTATCTATGATGGCAAGCATACCTAAACTTACATATTTGGACCTATTTACATCTTTATAGCATACAAAAAGCACTCCAGATTCTAGAGATGGAAAGACTGCAGCTATTAGAGGCTCAGGCCTAGACTTTCAGGGAGGTTTGACATGACATTTGGTGGTGGTGGGTGGGGATGTTTTGTTGTTTAATATTTCAGTTCTTATTATGCACATGAATGAAGTAATCGCATTTCCAGATTACTTCAGTACCAGAGACTTCAGAGACTTCAGTACCAGCATCTTCAGACCTTAAGTCTAAGGACCTTCTGAAAAACCCAATTTCAAATAATCTGCACAAGGTCAGATACTTACTAGTTTATCACCATCGCACAAAAAACCAAAACAATCCATCTCCCACTTTTTAATCCCAACCTTAGCCAACAGCTAGTTTGGGACAAACAGTACAGTGGTGTCAATTATGTCTATTCACCTTCTGATGTAGTGGCAGATAGCATTTAAATAACCATTCAGACTGTGGTGAAAGTGGAACGCAGTTACGAGAGAGCGACTGCACACTGAACACTGCAGCCAGCTGCCAAAGATCCATACCAAAGTCGATCGCACTCAGTTTTACAGCAAAGGGGGAGAAGAGGTCACTGCTCCAAAGCGCTTACAGACTGATCTCTCTTGGTTAATCTCATGAACTGTTATCCCATTACACTTAGACCAATCCTCTGAAAGTCATTTTTTAGAAGAAGCAAAATCATAGCCCTGCAAATGCTTTCTTGTACATCAGACAGGCATTAGAGAAAGAGAGAACCAACACACAGTTTGATTATTAGGTTATCTCACTGTTTTAAGCCAATCGGAGATGAAACTTAAAGAAAAAAGAAAAAAAAGTTACTCATTACAGTGCATCTTAACATTACAAGGAGAATTTTTCAAGACTGGGAAATGAATGCCTTTGTTAACAAGAAAATTCTACCCCCAAATTTAGTGAACGGCACCCAGCTCTTATGCAGAGACTGGGAAAGGTCAGACAGAGTCTTGTAACGAAGAAAAGCAAATTCAAGAGCTCCTCATCAAGAACGCTCTACTACCTACTGTTAGGAAAGCTTTACAGTCCCAGCTTTTAGCAGCAGATCTCAGTTGGTGCTGTAACACACCACTACAGAAAGGCAGTCTCAGGTAGCTAGAACATGAAGGGGGTTTTTTTGTTGTTGTTTTTTAAAAAGAGCTCTCATAAGGAAAACAAGGGTAATCTTTGAAGCAACGGTATAGTGTGCCTTTATGGATATCAGCACTACAAAGACAAGAGGCTAAACACTACATCAGCTGAGGCTTCAGGGGATCTGCAAGCATACGAGTACATAGAGCGCATTGGATTTGTGTGGCCCACGCTGACTGTGGAGCCCATTAAGAGATTTTCAGGGTTACCAAACTCAGCTCCTGAGTTTCACCTGTGAAGCTCGATGGTCACTGAGTTAGAAAAAGTAATTCTTATCGTGACATACTATTACGACAGTCCTGCTTCCCTGTTTGCAATGCACCATTATGCATTTTGGAGCAGTCTACTCGTTTGCTAAATTAACTGTTCAGTTAGACAGACAGAGGTCTCCTAGTGGGCACTCTGAAGTACCACGGCATTACTACTGCGCAATGTCTACAGCTCGCAACAAAACCATGTAAGGTTTTTATTTTTCTATCTGTCAGTATACAAGCGGCATTGTTGCCTTTCCACTACTCTCCAACCAATGCTACTCTCGTAGCTCCCACAGCGCTCACAGGTGGGGCCCGTTTTTTGGTCACGGGCAGAAGGATGAGATCCAGCAACTTCCACAAGGCTCCCCAGAAAGTCTACGGCAGGTCTAGGAATGAACACACATCTCATCCCAAGCAAGTACCATAAGACAACAGCTGAGCCTCTATAATGTTTTTAATTACCAACTGACTCCCCTAAATCCAGGGTGCATACCTAAAGCAGCATGTTAATATGGCCATAAATAAATGACTAAAAGCAGTCAGAGATTTGCAGTAAAGAACCTAAAACTGACTGTAAGGGGAAGTCCTGCTGGATCTCTTACGTAAATCTTCACACAGTAGAAAAAGCTTAGTCTGTAAAGTTGCATAAAACAGAAAAGTATAAATATCTGTAAAGCGCCAACAACATGCTTATCCCCGATCCTCTCTTTGACCACATAGAGAGCATAAACATTTAAAACAGACTGCAGCTTATATCAACTTCTTGGAACTCAGTAAAAAAAGTTCAGAAGCATGCAAGACTGTTTTAGGGCTTTAATTTTTAGCTTGAGAAAACCCAGGATAAACTAGGAGCTAACACAGGGGCTCAAAAAAAAAAATTTTTTTTTTAATGTAAAAATTCACCTGATAAGGTGATTCACCTGATAAGGAACTGGTTTAGAAAACAGAGGCTGACAGTCCCTGATCCAGGCGGATCTGCTGCCCTGGGCGTTCCAAAGTGAACAAGGTGCAACAGAAACAAGGCTATATAAGTGAATATCTGAGCAAATGGCAATAATCAAGCCTGACAGCTCCGGAGGTAGATGATGCAAACACAAGGTTATCTTATTATCACTAAACCCACAGCTTGCACAGTCTCACAGATACCCCTGCACCACTTTTGAAACGTTTGCTACAGTAAGAAAGTGGACAAAGCACTGCTGAGATGGTTAGCCTATTTCCCGCTTCCAAACCCTCCTTGCAGGGACAAGTGGAAAGGGACAGACTCCCCATGGAAGTTGTGTTAACAACCCTTCATGTCTGTCTTCTTGAGGCTGAGCGAGAAGGTGGTTCTGACATCCCCTGGCAGTATCTTCAGATTAGGGATTCAATCCGCAGCAGCTTTTGGAGGGAAGGAGCCTTTTGCTCTTCAGATCCTTTCTCATTTTACTTCTAATGAAGCTACTTCTATTTTAATGGAAATTAACAAAACTACTGTTTCATTATAAAAAATGTTGCACTTAATTTTGAAATATAAAATGGATCTAAACACAACAAAGCACAAAACAGTGCTCCGAGAAGTGTTTTACTTATCTCCAAATTCTTTGCACGTGCCCTTTTCTTTACATGCCCTGGATTAAATCACTTAATTTTGAGAGCAGAATACTTGATCACTTTTTCCTGTGTAGGATGATCCACCTTAATGCAGATCACCTCACATATCATCTCTCTTCCCTTTAATGTTCCCATAAGATCTCCAGCACAGCTACACTTTCCACATAAGCGCTTGTGTATTTTTAGCTCTCTCTTAATTTGGCAATAAGAATACCTGCAGCTCACTGTCAGCCAGCTTTTCACAGGCTGCGGTCTGAGTACTCATTTATTCCTTAGGACACAGGAAGGACCCTTTCAGAGGCTGACAGCACCCACAAAACCATCCAAACCGCTTGCCGCCGAAATATCAGGAAGCGGTGTGTAGCACTGCTGCCTTGCTCCCCCCTCCCCCACGAAGGCAGTGCTTGTGGAGCACTTCCAGAAAACATACAATTCCATAAGTGCTACACCCAGGCTGTAAAAAAATATCAAATCCAGCTTTCCCTTCAGCCCTGCGGAGTCCTAGCCCTGCTCTGCATCACGGAGCAGGGCTGCTCTCTGAGCCGAGCGATTCCTGAGCCTAGTCTGTCACTGTCACACGAACCCTTCTCATTTCGCCCCAATACGTTTTCAAGGGCTTCCTCCAGCCTCTCCTCCATTCCCTCCCTCCACCTCCTACCCCGTCCCCAAGACACTGCACATAAGCCACAGAGCTGTGTTAGGAATAAGACTTCTTAGTCACCACCCACCACCTTTAGGATTGCTGAAGGGAGATCCTCATAACCTCATTTACAGAGTTTTGGGTTTCTCTTGGTCACCCTGAATAAGTTGTTCAATACAACCAACTCCCATCCCTTGTTATTATCATTGTTGTGTGATGAAACACTGTCAGCCAATTTGCAGCTATGAAGTTCAGGATGAAGAGGAAAGATTGCAAGAAAAGGCTAAATCAGTCTCCCGAAGACAGGTAGAGGGACCCCCCCCCCCAAAAAAAAAAATTTTTTTTTTTTCCACTCTAATCATCACCCTTCTCAAAATCCAGGAGAACGAAGACCTGGCATAATGGAACTATATTTTGTCAGTGACGCAGTAGTGTCTGTGACCAGGATTGGTCCCCGACTGTGCTGGGTGCTGCACAAGACTTTCAGAACAGTTTCTGGTTTGTAGTTGAAACAGTCTTTGAGATACATGTTAAGAATGGAAAAAGTGGATATTATCATGCACTAGATCATTTAAAAACTTTTAAAGACCAGCCTTCTCCACCCGCCCTCACCGAGGCATGCACATAGTTCCTACCAAGGACAGTAAGATGCACTGCAAGAAAGGGAAAACTTGTCTCTACTTTAAAAAAGTAAAAATCAGTTTGGAGCAAATTAAGGATCAGTGCACTGATCTCTAGAATACAGAAAAACTGACAGACAGTATGCAGTTAACAAGAGAGTTAGAGATCCAGTAGAAGATAAAAAGAATATTTTTCAGATGCTTTCCCACTTTGTAGCTTCACCCTAAAAGCATTCAGTACTTCCAATTATGCAGGACAATACAGAAACAGACTTAAAAAAAAGTTAAGGTTTCAGAAGCTAAGAAACATTTCAGAACTTGCATGTAGCACATCAGGAGTTGTAACTAGTTTTCGATTGGCATGTAAATTGTTCTGTGGAAAATTCTTATTGCCTCCGAGACCCTGCTATTCTGAGTTATTTGACAGTTTAAGGGAAATCATAATTAAAAAAAGAGACATAAATAATAGCCTGTGCAGTGTGGTGCACAGAAATAAGTAGAACCATTTCATTTAAACTCTGGTGAGCTTTTAATTGCCTGGATTGCATTGTGAACCAGCCTAACGGTTGATTGCCTCCATTATGCTCTCTTGTTCTGTGCCATTCATCCGCACAGTCTCAGCTTCTGTAGTTAACACAACAAAGTAACCGCAACTCCATAACACTCAGTTTTTAAAAAAAAATTTAAAGTAAGGTTTTTAGTACTCTGAATATAGACTCTTTTGTATACTTTTGAGTTAATTTTCCCATAGTAAATAACTAAACTTCACCTCCTGTCCCTTCTACAGAGGAATCTGATTTTTTTTTCTTTTCTTTAGGACATGAGCTGGGAAGGGGAAAAAAAAAGGAAGAGGTTAGTTAAAAACTAAACTAAAAAAAAGGGGGGGTGGGAATGCAGTCCCACAGCTGGGAACAGTGATACAGATTAAAAGAATTTGGCCAACATGGCTAGTCGATTGCCAAGAGACACCAAACAAAAGATTTCTCCTCCTCTTTCCCCTTCTTTTTTTGAAAGCTAGATTGGGCCTAAAAGCTTGTTTCTCTCTGTTCACTGGCCCAGAGCATCCCTGCAGGCTGTAGCCCCCTAAGGGACAGCACAGCAAATAGATGTACCCAGATCTCAGGGACTGGAGCTGCTTAGCTATGTTCCTATCCCTGTTGAGTCCCCCCCCCCCCCCGGCCCCCACTCCCTCCCTCCTTTTTTAGAGCAGTGGTGCTGGGAACCAATTTGATTCCCTTTTTCTCCAATGCAGCTGCAAGGCTCAGAGATACTGACATTTTTCCACTCTTATCAGTTTAATTACAGTTACCATGGCAGCAAAGTGCTAGTGCTTGGCAAAGGCCAACAAGAGATTTGCAAGACTGAGTTCAATTTTGATGCAGCTCACATGCAAAATAAAAAAATAAATAAGAAATATACACTCTACAACAAAGAATCCCTTTTGGAGTTGGACGCTCAAGCCTTTTGTGCTAATTCCTTTTCAAGCATCACAGGGATGGGGCGATGGGGAGGAGAGGGAGGTGGCAGAAAAGAATGTAGCAATATTTGTTGCACCTCGCACGATTAATTGGTTTAAACAGCTGTCCTACAAAGCTGTCCTAGGAAGCAATATTTGGGGTCTCTCAGAGCACACGCGCGCACACGCACGCACAACCGCTCGCTACGTATTCAGTAATGAAGAGGAAAGCGAAACAAGCTTCCTTCCCTAAACGCTACTTTAAAGCACGGGTTTTGCTCAGTGCGAACTGAAAACATGAGACTGCGACCTTACCGAAACTTTTCTCCTTTTTCTGCATGAGTTGATTTACGGGTGCCCTGGCGAGCTCCGGCTCCCGGAAAGCACCAGATCCCGGCAAAAGTAGCAAGTGCCTCCGCGCCGCGGAGCGGGAGCGGACCGGACCGCGGCGCGCCGCAGCCCGGCTATTGTGCGGCCGCGGGCGGCGGGGCCGGGCCGGGCCGGGCCGGGGGGCGGTCGCGCCCGGCGCACCCCCAGCCACCGGCCGCGCCGAGCCCCGGCCAATGGCAAAAGCCACATGCTCCCCTAACTCTGCCCGTAATCCTATAATCCCAGCGGTCTCTTAGCTTTGTTGTAACAAATGGGTTTGATTAAACTGTCACACGCAGCGCTAGCATACCGTATGGTGTTCGGTATGAAAGGGGGAGGGAAAAAAAGAAAAAAGATCATAAACAGAACTACTGTTTCATAACACCCCAGCCCGCCTGCCCGTCTTCCTTTCAAATCCGCGGCCCCCGAGGCGGCCGGCCCGTGCGCGTCCCCGCCGCCCCCCGGCCCGCGCTGCCCTCCGGGGCTCCGCCGGCCCCCGACACACGCCCGGCCGCGGGCTGCTCCTGCCTCCCCTCTGCCTAAAGGGTTAACCCTGCGCCGAACCAGTTGCAAATTAAACTGCTGTACGGGGAAGCTTGTGGATTAAAGCTGGGGAGTGGGAAATGAACCTACTCCCTTGATAATTGAGAGCACGTTTCGAGAAGCTCTGGAAGAAGCAAGAATAATAATAATAACAATAACGGGGGGGGGGGAAGCTACTGCAATTCATTGTTAACTTTGACTGCTATTTCTCAAGACATCCAGCTGGATGGGTTTCGCTCAGCATCCTCCGCTTGCATGTATTTCATGTCTCATCATAAAAATAATGAAGCCTCACATGATTTAAACAAAACAGTCTCAGCAGAGCTGCAGCTTGAGTGAAAGTTGCAGTACAGAGATGTGTGTGTATATTGCAGCCCCAGCTTATGACTCAGAGAGAGAGAGAGAGAGAGAGAGAGAGAGAGAGAGAGAGGGAGATGCAGACACACATACACAAATGACCCAAAGCTTATGTACACAGTTGCCTCACTTACCTTCTCAATTAAGCGATACAGGGGAGGCAGTTCAATGAGCACAGTGGCTGCTTTGTAGCTCTTCTCCTTGGGAAAGGTCAAAAAGAAGCATTGTTTGGGGAAAAAAAAAATAAAGAGAGGGTGGGAGAGATGGGGAGGGAGATCGCTATTCTTTAAGTTTAAAATAATGAGGTCCTCAAGGATCCGCCAAGTAATTGTGTTGACCGCATCCGAGCTACAGGTGTCCTCCTTTTAGAATCTTGCAGTCCAAGGCTGTCTGTCTCCGTCCTGGCTGAAGACAACTTACCTAAAGCAGCGTGTGAGGAGCCGAGTTGAATGAAGTCAGGGCTTTATCAGCTGCAAAATGCAATCCCTTACCAGCCAGACATAATACAGCAAAAGAAAAGGTCACTCAGTTATTACCGAGCCAGCAGAGCCCGGGCAGCTCTTGTGGAAGACCACAGAGAAGCAGCTCCCTTCCGATTTAAGGCTATTTACCTCTCTCCCCCTCCACCCACCCTTCCTCTCCCTGTCCCCCCTCCCCACTCCCCCTTTCTCTCTCTCTCTCCCTCTCTCTCTCGTTCTGCAGCTCGCTCAAGTACAGCCGCCCTCGGAAAGTGCAAAGCAGCCAGGAGACAGATTGGGCTTTGTTGGTAATTTCCCATGGTGAAAATTTACAAGCCTGCAAGTGCAGTCAGCAAAACCACATGCATATGCTAGACACAAACACCAGGGACACACACACACGCAAGTGACCTCTATTGAAGCGGCTCAGGATCACCTTCCCAGTGAGTGCGCCAGAAACAGACCCGGGGAAACATGCCCCCCCCCCCCCCCCGCCCCGTCACTCCTCCCAAAATGCTTCGCTTAAACAAAACAATAAGTTGCCTAAGCAAAAATAAGAGAAAAAATGGCAAGATACATATCTCCCTATTAATGAGTAATGAGAAAAATCCCTGAAGGTGAAAACGAAGCCTCTCAGTGCTAGATCTGAGCTGCTCATAAAGGAGTGGAAACTCCAGCGTTAAAGTTTCCTCCTCCTCCTCGGCTTGGAGTCCAACTTCCCTGCACACCGCTCCGGCACGGCACGCTGGCTGGGTCCACCGGCCAGGCACACTCCTGGACACTGCTTGCCACATGCCACCACCCTTACATTACTTTTTAAGCTGAATGCTGAAGTAAGACAAGCTGTTTTCTCCCTACAGGATCCTTGTCTCCAAAAAGCTGAAAACAGATCCTTATTCTCTACCTAGTGGCGGAGGGGAAAAATAATACACACAGATGTATTGTAGGTGTTGAATATCCTTGACCAAAAGACAGACGGACAGACAGACATGCATGCACAGACAAGGTACAGCATACTTTGATGAACAGTCACGCTCACGGATGATTGTTTCTTCATGTTTTATTATAAAGATGTTGAGCCTAGCCTACTGTAAATAAAGTTAAAAAACCCAAAGCATCTTCCTCCCAGAGCCATCTGCAGTTGGAGAAAGACCAGATTAAGAATTTGTGAATACAGTTTTCAGACTTCAAAGTGAATAGCTGTTGTCTGCTATTAGAAGCACCACACTAGATTTCCACAAAGCTTTGAAACATGTCAGCTTACAATATACCCTAAATTTGAGTGACACTCATATTATAGAAGCCTTTCAAGACCCAAGAAAGATATAAAAGCATTGAAGTACTCTGCCATCTACACCCCTCCCTCATATAATCCAGCAGTTCTAATAAAAAAAGAAAAATCAAAGCAACCTCAGAAATGCACAAGTTTAGGACAGGTTTTCTCCCCCCCCCCCCTTAAACTAAGATTCTCTCTCTAAATATATATATATATACACACACACATTCTCACACACACACATATATATAAGGTTCCTGGAACAAGCATATTGTGCAACGAACAATTCCTGATCCTCTTGTCCCCTCTCCCTCTAAGTAGTAACAAAACTCAGCCACAACCAACCTGAGCAAGAACCCGAAAAGCAGTCAGAGGCAGCAGACTAACAGAACCCCTTTCTGCTGATTTGATCTGCACATAGAGAAAAGCAAAACTTGACAGAAACCTGCTTCTCTCCTGCACGCACCCATACGCTCAGAAGAGCCTCACTTCCCTGTGTTTATAGACTACCTCTGCCACAACCACTCTGAAAATACAGCAGTGTGAGTGTGTGTGTGGATGCCTCTCTCAACCAATGCACTCAGAGAAGGAGAAGAAAAGAGGGAGGGAGAAGTTATG
>NC_089978.1:150704461-150746961 GCF_036417845.1 Apteryx mantelli | reverse complement strand
GACTGACAAGATTTTCATAGGAAAAATTTTTAACTGTTGCCAATTTTCTAAATGGCTTTTTCAGGCATATCGCAATCTCCTGCCACTCCCCCCTCCCTCCCTTTGTGCATATCAAAATAGAGGCAGTTTGTTCTTTTTAAGACTAAATTCCACAAATTACAGTTTCAATCTCAACAAAGTAATCAGTGTAATGGTATGAGAACCACACCTACACAGCCCTGCCAGTCTACAGGCAAGGATCAAGTTTCTCTTTTACCATTTCTTATATCCTTTGTCATGCTATGCATTCTCTGCACATACTCTTTGAAAAATAAAACAAAAGGGCATCCATAAATACAAAGTGGGTCACTTATCTTCAAACCACGCCCTGTCAAGTCCTGAACAGGAGATACTGTGTGTGTGTGTGTGGAAAAAAAATCAGAGTATAGTAGGAAACTTAAAATGCAATGTGGTTCATTGTCTTTAGCAAACTTCATCCTGAGTTTTTTCTGCAAGGTACTGCAGAGGTATAGGAATTAATCTGTTTTCAAAGATCAGTTAAGAAATTAGGGGTCTGTCCATTGATTGTCAATGAAATCCAGGCTCTGGAAGTCAACAGGAATGCTCAGAGAGCACAGAGTTAAACAGGCACATCCTGCAGACTGTACAGCCTGTATGAGACCTGGGTCCAATTTATACCTTATTTTCCAAGTTTTGACTTACCATTGCAGAAGACCTTTTCCAACCAACCTATCTGAGATAACTGGCTACATAACTTAAATATCCATTTTGTCTCTAACTACACATTGCCTTCAGCAATCTCCTTCCTAGCAAATATTAAGAACTTCTACCTTGTTTTTCTTTGTCTCTTTCTCTCTCACTCCTGTTATAATATCATATCAAGTAACAGCAAGAACTAACCTGGAAATAAAAGGCATTACCTCCTAAACTGATAACATCTATGCTATATTTAACAACTTCAGTAGCATATACCATCTCCTACAAATCTGAGGAGAGAATGGGAAGCTGTAGAGCTAATTCCAGAAGGAAAAACAAGAACCCCAAAGGAGTCCTTCTGAACCCTACCACCCAGTGAAGCCCTCAGCTCTGAATTGAGCAGGCAACTAGTCCCTATCCCTCAGTAAATTCAGACTGTCTTCTCTGCTGGGCCAAGGCAGGTGTCTGCACTTCAAGGATTCACAGCTGAGAAAAGTTAGATAAGATGGGCCAGCTGCAGAATTTTGCTAGAGGCTCAGGACTGGGGAGTGTGAGACCACCAGCTGGGACCTAAGAACCAGAAAAAGGCAGACCTCTGATAGGTAGAGAGAAGATTTGAGGATCTTACTGGTGCTTAGTGTGTTATACTTTAGAAGGGTACATCCCTTCATGGAAGATTTAACATAGCATCCCTCTAGGACTTGGTAAGGCCACTGACACTCATAGCTCCATTTGTGCCACCTGGAGAAAGGAGATACTATGGGATAACTCAGTTGTAAGGGGAAAGGGGGGGCTAAAGTTCAGGATTATACTTCGAATGTGCTTTTATGGGCTATGGTATTAGGGGACTGTCTTGGCACTATCTTTAGGGAAATAATGCCACCTACTGAATCACCACTACTGCAGCCTGGAGCTCCTAAGCTTTTCCTAGGGGATTCACAGTTACATGCTGATCCAAGCCTGACCCTGTCTAACATATGAGTTATGATAAGATCAAAGCCTTGGAAGGTGGTGTAGCTTTAGGCTATTTGCCAATAATTAGCTGTATTTATTGATTCATTTCTGAAAACTATGATTTTTATGGGCACCTGGTACTCAGTAGAGAAATGGCTCCAGCTAACTTTCAGCTTATTGTATAGGGTGCTCTATGACAGCTGCTTTGAAAGGTATCCTATCCATGATGCACAATTCCTCCTATGGACTCAGATACTTCATGAAAATCAACAACAAGATTCTGCAGTAAAAGAATGCAAAGAGTAGCAAAGTCAAGAACTCAAAAATCCCAGGATGATGGTTAGAACCAAATAAGACTTATACAAGATTAATCTATGCCCTTGTAGAAATGTACATAGTCCTGAAGTAAAAACCTCACACCTTCAGTTTAACTGTTGAACTCTGTCTCATTCAGTTACCAGGTAACATCCCAATGTTTCCCTTGTTTTCCTTATTAATTGTTCAGTTGTAGGCCATATTCAAGATATTTCCTTTAAGCCATACAATTAGTACAAAAACATGTTTTTCTTCCAGTGGTGTGCTTACCAGAATATGTAAGTCATTTGCAAAGAGAAATGAATTCATCCTTTCAAAATCCTTGTGAGAAAGAAGGGAATTACCTTATCTCAGAGAGAGAAAGCTAAAACATTGAAACTTTCAAAGGGACCTATTCACTCTGGATATGTAACTTCCACAATTCTTCTTTAAACATTTGGTGCATCTCATGGTTCTTTATTTGTTGAAAGCACAGTTCCCATTCATTCCAGGTGGGAGAATTTGGTACCTTTGCTGACTTGACCCCAGGTGCCTTGTGTTAGGAAGTCAATAAAAAAGAGCCCAAAGTTAGTGGCTGTGAGAAGGGATAAAAGAGAGACAACTCTGTTTTTGCAAGTATAAAAATCAAATACAGGGACCACAAGACTGTCCTTGCTTTTTTTTTCCTGGGCTACTTTGTCTTAATCAGTTTACATCTGCCCTAGAGGAAGCAGGGATCCTGTAGATGCTAGCCTTTTCTACTATATAGTTCAGATTTTTTCCCAAGGTAAGTTTCTCTCATGCAGTGAATAAGGCAGGCGGCTGTGTAATTAAAAGCGGTATCATGAGCTGTATTCATAAAGGAAGTGAATTGAGGTTGTATGTAAATGCAATAAGACTGGCATTTCCTGTATGGAATACTAGTATGCTTGGCTTTTCATCGTGGATATCTTTAATGTAACTCTTCAATTGAAGAACAAGGGTGGTGGGGGGGGAAGAATAGAATGAAGTCTAAAATAGAGAATCACATGGACTTTAAGCTTAGATCAACTGCAGCCTTGATCCTCTTAACCATAGACCAGAATGGTGTTTGTGCTGCTGGTAATTATATAGCAGGGAATGTGATATCCACTTGCTGATGGGGTTTTGCTTTTTGCAAATAAAAAGATGTGGAGACTTGGGATTCCTAAGTTTGGTTTATACTGTTAGCTTCCTTCTATTTTCTCCTACTTGGTCCTCTTCTGCTCTTCTTTTACTGCTAACTTTGGCTCTAGCTCACCGACCTGTCTCTTTGGTGCTGATTTGCTATCTTACTTTCATGTCCCGCAGCTCTTCTGTCTCTTTCATTTTTTCTCCTCCTGAAACCTTGAGCCGAGGGGCACAGCAGAGCTTTGAAGGCCTTCCTCTAAGAGCTTCCAGAGTGTCTAGGTGCAGATAGGTGAGAAACACCAATGGCTTGCTTTCAGGCCATAGGCATGACTACAGGGCAACCCGGGCAGACAGGAGGAAGAACAGGGAAAGGATTAGAGCATTTAAGTGGCAGCTGAATCTTGGGAAAATGTAAAATGTTAAGCTCTGAAGTCTCTACTGATGCATATGAACCAGAATCCCTAGGAGGCTCCTAACTTTGCCAAATTCAGGCAGCTTTTCACAAGGATATAAGAATTTATACCCCTGGCATGAGGGTGATTTTTTTTTTGTTTTGTTTTCCATGTGACCTTTCCCATCCAACTAAAAAGAAAGGAGACAATAGAGTTTCTCAGTGAGAATTAACTTTTTTAAACAATGGACAAGACACCCTATTTTTGTCCTAGCTCTTTGTTCTCAGATATACCTGAACAGTTTTAACTGAAACTTAGAAAACAAAAAGGGGAGGAAGAGAAGCCTGAGGCAGACTTCAGGTGTAGAAAGTTTCAGTCCGGGTTCTGAGAGTCTGGCAAAACAAGAAGCACCTGAAAGCAGGACTTTATATTAAAAAGTGTTAGGTACCTTTACATTATAGATGCCCATAAGCCAACATGTAGGGCTGTGGTTGTTTCATTGTCTACACTGAGGACTGGTGATCTCAAATAAGTGTCCCAAGTTCTAGGAGAAGTGCTGGGTTAACAGCACTTTTTGGAAACTAGGCTGCTAACTTAGGCACCTAGCTATGAATTGATGTGCCAAACTTCAGGCATATGTTAAAATTTTTGGGGGGCTATTTATACTCTGATGAAAACTCTGGGGAAGTGGTCTCTTTACTGAACCACCACTACTATTTGCAAATATCCATCTACCTAGCTCTCTGCAGGGCTTCCTGTCCACTGGTGCGTGCTCCCTTGGGTTGCATGCGAAGGTTTCATGTCCTGTGGTTTGCCTTTGGCATCCATTCTTCTGGAGGTGGAGTCTGGAGCATGTACCTGCAACTGAGTTTTGGAAAGCTTGTCTGCATCAAGACTTGAGAGTTGTATGTTAGGGTTTGTCATATTATGTGATTAAATAGTGGCAGGTGCACCCCAACCCTCTGGGTCCTGCAGCATGATATATCTGAGAAACCTTTAGAAACGTGGGAGTTTACTGTCAGTCACATATGAAGTTTGTGAAGCTGCTCTGGAATTTTAAGTGACTTCTGCTCAGGAACAAATGGAACTAGTAAAACCATGGAGTAATAATCAGAATAAGGTCACTGTATAAAGATCTGCTTGGAACATGAAATTTTAAGTAGAGCCTGTACGTGTTTGTTTGAAGAAGTGCTTCAGAGTAAGAGGTGGACAAAGTGTGGATTAAGATCCAGGTAAGGAAAAGGCTGTAGTTCTAATATTAATTAGTTTCTACATAATTAAATATTTCTCATTTTGAACAGCGGCTGTGAGCTCCCTCTGTTCTTGACAAAGTTTGAAATCTAATTTTATGTCTTTGCCTGCTCTCTGGTGCACTACAAGTGTATATTAAGCAGTTGTCTTTTTTACTTTTCTGGTTGCAAATGGTGCTCTGAAAGTGAGGCTAGTTAATTTGTTTATTGCAGGAGGTTGGATGACGATTAGAGAAACAATTAAGAGAGCCGAAATGCCTTTCATCACTAAAATACATGAGAGCAAGGAGTTGAAAATACTATGAAAAGTCTGCCTTTCTTAGACTTTGATGTTTGGGATCTTGGCAGTCTGATACCAGTTTTGTGACTGCAGGATATTAATAGAATTGCATTATTTCCAGAAGTTTATGAACACTGATACATTTTCAATTGTCTAGACTTTGCTAGGTGTCCTTAGATTAAATTCTAATCCTTAGATTAAAGGTGGATTTTGTATTAGTCAATTGTGCTACACCTAAAGATGAAATTAGTGTAGCCATGTTAATTTGTTGAACCTGAGACACACTGACCTGTCAGATAGTAATCTGGACTTTTCATCCACTTTTATTCAGTGTCATACACAGATTAATTAGTGTGAGTGGCATAAACTCTGACATCTAGCTCTTTCTTCCTGTTATATGTGGTTTTTAGTGAGTGTCTGAGAGAAGTGCATGGCAGGCAGTAAAATGGTGGAGATTCAGCTTGGGCAAGATTGGGAATAGTGGAAGTAAGGCTGGGAGAAAGGAGCAGAAGATGTGTTCAGACTCTGAATCAGAGTCCAAGCTGAGCTTCATTTAGTTTGTACCTCATAACATGCTTTTGAGACATCCTTGAAAATGCAGCTTATTGCAGAATATGAATTTGAACATTGTACTAGTTTTCCTGGATCCTAGGGATACTGAAGAAAACTCTGAGCTGGCACCAAACTCTAACCAAAAGATTTTCCTTGGTCTTCTGTAGCTAGAAAGTGGCAACTTTTTAAGACCTACTGCTGCCATCTGCGCCTCTTCCACTTTGAGATTAGATTTATGCCAAATGTGTATGCCGACCTACACCTTGAAATGACTCCAACGCTGAAGCTAGTGCAGGCAGTGTCTATGTTTGTAAGATGTTATATCACACCTCTGTTCTTTGCAAGATGCTGCTATTTGGAACTGAGTGGAAGTTATTGATGAAAACCATAAATTACTTCAACTGGTCCCTTTAACAGACTGCTTCTTAGGTATTAGTGTATTACCATAGATATCATCTGCAGAGATGCATAAATGATTGAGCTTTTCTCTTCATAGAGAGGAAATGGTGATGGGGGTTTCCATGAAAATTCTTTGATTTCAAAATTTATTCTCCCTAAGGTCCAAAATAGCCCAAATTTAACTTTCAGAAGATGCTGCAGAGCTATTTTTTGCTGAGCTTTTGCTGAGGGTTGAAGAGCATGAGGCAAGCTGGGAATTTTTTTGTGATTCTGGGTTGATTTGATTTATGTGGGCAGGGAGTTATTTGGACTGAGCAAGTAATTTTGTTTGTTATGAATATTTTTAATTAGTTATAAGCCCTCAAAACTTTGGGATAAAGGCATTTTGTTTATACTTTGGGAAAAATGAATAAAATAGATTATATATTTAAGCCATTTTTGTAGTGATTTACTCTTCCCTTTAGTTGTGTGTAGTGAACAGATTATCTTTTATTTTATGATTCAGTTTTCCTTCAAGTACTTCTTCCCCTTTGCTGGCACATCAGAGAGAATCTGTTGAATTTAATTGGGCTCTCTTTAGGCTCATGATCTTGCTTGCCAGGTCAGTTTTATAAAAGAAATCTCTTACCTTTTCTAGAAAATAAGATGACTTTGGCTGAAACAGTTCTGATTGGCCCTTCCAAATTCTATGGGCTACTCTTTGGTAGGGCTATCTCGTAGCTCCAAGAGAGCTGTCCCTTGGCAGGGAGCTAGGCTCATCTTCTGTGCAAAAAGATTTGGCGCTGTCTATGGAACGCATTCCCTGGAAACTTCAGTTTTGTGAAATACTGAATTAGAGGCTACGTTTTGTAAGATGATCACGAAGTGACCACAGTTAATTCTGACACTTTTTAGATGAGGAAAGTGCACAGATTAATGGTAGATAGAGATGGAAAAAATATGATGCTACCTACCTCTTTTCACCAGAACAAGACTGTTCCCTATTAATGAATCAGTGATACTTCTTTTGTTTATAAGTCTTATTGTCTCTTCCCTTTCCTCCATAGAGTCAGCTTCTCTGCTTCTGCTCATCCCACTTGAACCATTTAAATCAACACAAATATCAAAATATTTCTCTTTAATTAGTATTCATATTTAGCTTGCACTTCTTTCACCTTCTGGTTGTCTTTAATGTACATAAAGATAAAAACAGAATGAAAATTAATGTTCAGACTCTTATGCTGATTGTGGAATAGAGATATTGTTGGAAGTGACTAAGAGCAGTCTGGGGAAGTGGGTGTACATACCATCCAGACTTAGGTGCCCATTTTTGTATTTATGTGTGTAGGTGGGCTTTCTGGAAGAAACTAGAACTCTTAAATTAGGCTTTTTTTTTTTTTTTTTTTTTTCCCCAGTTTTCTCACCCTACATCTAATATGGGCTGCACCCAAACCCCAGATGTCAGCATCCTTAAGCACTGGTAGCAGGGTGAGAAATTCAGACTGCTGCTTTGTCAGTTCAACCATTATAGGAATTTAATATATTTTTAAATTATATCTATATTTTATGTGTGACCTCAAACACTTAGGGCCTCTTTTTGATTCTACTTACTCTGTTCCTCGATTAGCTTTATTTCACCTTTGCAGACATCTGCAACTCTAATGTGAAAAGTCCCACAAATTATATGTGTGCAAAAAAGTAGGCATAGGGCAGTTAAATCAAAGAGGACTAATTTGCAGAGAATCACATACGGAAATTTATTCAGGTAAGCTGATGAGATTTTTCCAGCTAAAATTCCTAAGAATGGTTTTCTTAGGTTCTGCCCTTCAGGATGGAATACTGCTGTTTTAGGAACAAGTTTAAAGAGATACCGCTTTTTTGGGTGGTGATGGGAGAGGAAAGGGATATGAGTGTCAAAAAAAAATCATTTACAACACAAATGTATTCAGAAAAAATCATCTGCAGTACTATCATACTAAACCACAGAATGTGAGATTGGGGAGCAGCTAGCATATTTTGTTAGTTGCTGTAGATGGGTTGGGCGTAATGCTCAGGAAAGGCTCTGGTGTCTGAAATGTTGCCTCTTCCTTTCCTGTTCATTCGGATTAAAATTTGCTTCTGGAAATGCGGGCAAGTCTTTTCCCCTGTGATAGAATTTGGGATGTGTTGCATTTGCCATGCCCTCACAAGCAGGCTGGGCCAGAACTGAGATGAGCCGTGTTGAGCTGAGCTCAAATATTTGTTTCGGCTAGTAGAAGTTTGTTTATATCTGTTTTTTCCACACTGTTTTCTAAATGTCTCTGGACGTCATAGAACCTGGATGTAATCATGATGAAATTGTTTTGCCTTTTCATTCTCATAAAAACTCACATAAAATATTAATCAACACATAAATATACTATTGCATCAAGTAGACACCTGTAGAAAGAAATTAAATGTATGAATTCATGCCTATCATATAAAACTTAATCTGAAATTAGGGCAGATCTGCTAATGAGAGAAGTTCCTTTCCTCTTCCTTGAGAATAGGAACCTGATCTGACACTTTTTTTTTCTTAAAAACACCAGGCCCAATTTATTTTTCTTGGCAGAAGAGAAAGGGACTCCAGCAAATCTATCAGAATTAGCCATTTTTAAGAGTGCATTTAAGTAAATGGACTTCTAGATATTCCCTGTAAGTGAAATAACAGGGATGGAGAGAAGAAAAGAGGGAGTGATGCTTCTGAAAGCATCTTATTATAGTTTTAATTTAGATGGGCTTTGGTGCTAATGATTCATTAGGTCATGCCCTTTAAATGGTCTTGTCTTGAAAATGCCAACATTTTGAAGCAGACCTGAATATTTCTCAGACATCAGATCCTGCACTTCTTATTAAGAGGGGCTTTTTATTTTTTTAATTTAAGAAGATCTTGTAAATTATGTACGCTGCAGAACTTCTGTAGTTTTGCTTTCTGCCTCTGGACTTACTGGGGGAGGTAGTAACATGCTGAATTAATGTCTGTGTTTCATTACTTGGAGTAACACTGCGGTGATGAGATATCTGCAAGGCTTGAAAAGATGAGCAAGAATTATCATTTCAAGTCTCAACTGCTTACAGAACAAAGAAGAAAACCAGGAAAAGAGTAGTATATGCAGGACTTTGAGGGATATAAGATAGAGGCTGACGGGTTACTCTTCTTTCTTGAATTTCAGGTGTCTCTGTAAGTGACAGCATAAGGTGCGTGTGTGGTTTTTTTTTTTTTTCATGTCTCCTCTTTGCAGCTTAAGATGCAGCTTAAGATGGCTCATTCCCTTGCCTTGTCTGTCATGTGGACTTTATTTGTTGACAAATTTTTTCAGTATAATTTTAGCGCTTAGGAGCTGTAGTCATTGGACAGCACTATGCTGTGCTGGGTGCTGTACAAACCCAGCTCTGAGACCAGACAGCAATGGAGGCAGATGAAGGGAAAATAGTGGTGTCTCTGCATATGGTAGTTTAATGTTGAAATATTTGAGTCTTTGGGTCCCTTGACAAGAGTTTAAGAGAAAGGAGGTAGCTGTCAGTGCTTTTTGGATGTTTGCAGAGAACTCTTTTAAAACCTATGAGAGAAAACATAAACTTATAGTCCTGAAATGTAACAGGTGGGTTGTAAAAAATGATATTGTGAACTGATAGTGAAAGAGAAATCATAGGCTCTCATAGGACAAGTATCTAATGTCTGATGCAATGGAAAGGAAGAACAAGGGAACACAGAAATTACATGGGCCCATTCTAAACAGTGGGCTTTGGAAAATGTGTTTTGTGTGACTGTAAGGAAAATAAGGTTACACTTGTCAAGGCCAGAGAGAAGGAAGTTGCCATAACTGTGAAATAAATTGCATGAATATATAGAAAAAAGTGGATTTCAGGACTTGGAAGGAGTTTGAACGTTAGGATCTAGAGCTCCAAGTTGAAGATAACACCAATTTATTGACCAGACAAACAGGACTGTGACAGCATTCACAACTATCGACTGCAAAAGGAGATGTTGAGACTGAGTTGGTGGCTAGACACCCATGAGAAAGAAACTGGCTCTAATCCAAATTCTAATCCAGATAAAGAGGAGGATTCTGGAATCTGGAGGTGAATTTCTGAACTTTTAGGGTAGCTATATTTGTTTAAAGATGAAATTGCTCAGACAGAACTTGCTTTCTCTAGAATAAAACCAAAAAAACTAGGTTGAAAAGTCATCCATTAGTTTTTGGGTGGAAAAAAACCCGATACAGAAAAATCAAAACTTCATAAAAATTTTCAATAAAAGTTTGAATTTGGGGAAGAAAAGGCTTAGACTGCTGAAAACATTTGCAGTGATGACAGTCAGTTCTTTAAATTTGTTGACAATGATCATAACTTAGGGTCTGATCTCCTGAGCTGCTCTTCATGAGTTTGGCTGCCCAGACCACCAGTGCAATTGAAAGCTTAAGTGGTATTTGAAAAAGGAGAGACAGAGTAGAAAGTACTGAAACTGCCTGTCCCCCCCTCCCCCCCAACACACTTTTTTTTGAAATGGGAAAAAGAAAACCTGAATGAACTGAATATGTGTTCAGGTGGGGTTAAAGAGAGACTTCTTTATTTCAGAGCTGGTGACAAATACAGAAATACGATGAAGATGTGCTCTTAAAATCTAAGAGGCCAGCTAAGATTATTGGAAGCTAAATCAAACTCTATATGCAAGATGAAATAAAAGCTCAAGAAATTCATCCAAAAGCCCTTTCCAGAAGGACATTAATAAGAGCCAGGGTTATTGCAATGAAGTAATTATTTATAAAATTTAACCTTTTCTTCTGATTTATTTGTACATACTCCAACTGTATTCATAACTTTGCATTATTCAGATGTTTTATACATATCTGTTTCAGCATATGGATAACCTGTGAACTGATCACTGTATTACTTCAAGTTATTTCTATTTGGTTATGGCATAGCAGTGAATTTTTACTGGATGAATGATTGTTAGCTTTAGAATTAAATTCTCGGTGAAAATGTTCATGATTTAAAAACTCTAATTTTTCTCTGTGCTAATATTTTGTGAGCGTTTATCCTCAAAATGGCTTGTTAAAGTCCTTGTAGAAAGAATTTATAAGGACTAGCTTTGCTGTCAAAGATGTGTTGAGGAAGTTCAAACAAAAAATTCCAAATAGATGTATCCATTACTTGTTTGTCTTTGGCCCTTAGTATGACACTTACAGAATCAGACAGTACATGAGTTATATCTTCTAGTTCTCTCTTTGGTAAAATAGAATATTAGGGTTGAATACTAGCAACTGCTGGCTTTTCTTTTTAACATTTTACTATATCATACAATTCTTCAGACTTTTTTCTTCTTTTTCTCTCCTGCATTCCTTTCTTTGTACCCCCAAACCTATTCTTCTCCCTGTTTAGTCATTTTCTATCATTATTTTGAATGTTACTTTAGCCCCAACTAAGAATAAATGCAATAATGCTGGTGAGGAATAAGCCTTATGGCTTGCTTCTGCAAATAATTATTCTTCTGTTGTCTACTTATTCTTCATTTAATTCCATTGAAAGAATAGATCATGAAACTTCTGCAGCACTTGGACTGTGAAACACCTTGAGAGAATATTCAGGAGATCCAGTAGAGGATACCCTTTCCAAAAGTGGGAGCAAAACTGGATACATATAAAGATCAAACACTATTCTGCTGATTCAAAAGTACAGTAACCTTTAAAAAAGGTCCAACCCACAGTAAAAAAGAACATCCATAGGTGCACACTGAATCATGAGCAGTCCAGTTTCATCAAAGCAATAAGCCTGCTTCATTGACAGGAAGGTCTCTCTTACGACCCTAGCAGACCTCTTGCATGGTCTCTTGTTGTATTGGAGATATGGCTATGCAATACAAGTATCCAGTGTAAAACACTGAAGATGCTCCAAGGTATTCCCATGGGAATGGTAATTGATTACCAAGATTCTCTGGATAGTTGGAGTTTTACTGTATTAAACAGCTACAATTGCTTTATAGACCTCAGCAAATTCATTAAGAAGGCCTTTGCATTTATTTTACACCAATGGGAGCTGCATGTTTGGAGCTTTAGATATAATCATTGTATATACTAAAACTATAATGATTGAGCAATATAGAATTGTAAAGTAGCTAAACTTCAGAAGCAAATTAATCTGTTAACAAGCCAATTGATAAAATTCAGAAACTCTTAATAATAGAAGTTTGTTAGTGCATCAGCCAGTGCTTGTTTAAAGGCTGGAGACCTGTAAGAGTGTGTGAGTACCAGTGAGATCAGAGCTAGTATTTCAAGTTGCACGAGAGATCAGAGAGGATCTTCTGATCAGAAGGTGATTCCTATGTGATTACTAAGGTGAAATTTTTTGAAAGCATCAAGTATTGTCCTCTTCCCACTGATTTCAGTGGAAATGGAGTTGACTACTTTTGATAACTTAACCCATATTTTAATCATACTGGATGGTCCAGAATTAGGGCCACCTCAGTAGTAAATACTTAACTTTTACCTTTCTATAGTGCCCCATCAAGTACTGAATGCAATCAAGTCGTTGTTAAATAGTGGTTCCTAACATATGGCCAGTCTCGGGAGGTAACTCAAACATTAGCAATTAGCATGTTACAATGTTGTTTTTGGACCGTACAGTTTAATTAAAATAGGTAGCAGTGAAACAGTCAGCTGTTTAAACATCAGCAAGATGCATCAGGCTTTAAACAAGGCTGAAGTTTATAATGGCATGCATTTTGACAAGTTTAACTAGTAAACATTTCAGAAGCGGTTAAGTTACTTTGAAATGTAAGTCCCTGTGACTTTGAATTCATTCATTAGAGGAAATTTAAAAAAGTTGCCCAGCTACCTCAGTATTATTGTGTAACCTACTAGTTTGGTATGTCACTGTTACCTATCATGTATATTTAAACTATAGCAAAATTAATTCATTATCTTGTGATATTGCTAGGAGTTGATATTGCCTTCTTGATTATTGAGAATTAATTGGGTCTGTGACTCAGCTACCTGATGCGGGAAGCAGACTTTGAGTACGAGAAATAAGGAACCTAAATCCATAGTTAGGTATCTAAAAAAGTAGCCTGAGATTTTGCTTTTGGTACCCACAGAAGCAGGATTAGGGCAAAAGTGATTGTCTTGCTAGTATAAGGTTTATGACTGCGCATAAAGTTCCATTTCACATATGATAGCTGTAGATTTCTGTGTACACCTATGCATCTACATATATATAGACATTTATGAATACAGTTAATGAAAATTCATACTTAGACAAAAGCATGGGAATTTTAAGTTTACAGTATTTTAGGGTTTTTTGGAGAGGAGGAGCTGGGTGAGAGTATTCACAGTGGACTAGGATTTCCAATATGAAACTTATCAGCAGTGTAAATAACTATTCCCAGCACAACTTTAGACCTAGAATTTAATGTCATAACACAAGAGCTTCTCCCTTTTTTGTGGACGTTTTATTTTCCTGTATCATGAACTTCTAAGGCTTGATTTTTCAGAAAAGCAGAACATCCACAGTTCCAGGTAAAATCAGTGGGAGTACGGGGGCTCAGCACTTCTGAAAATTGGGCTCGTTTCTGTTTATAAAGTATTGGTTTCAAGTAAATTTCTATACAGATATTTTTTAATAATTGGAGCAGATTAAATTAAGCTTTTCCAGAATGTCTCTATTAGGCAGCTGTGAGCCTTTTAACAGAAGGAACAGAATCTGCTTGATATCTTCCCCATTTGAATTGTCTTTTTTTTTTTCTTCCCTATGCCTGATTATACAGCCATAAATAGAGTAAAAATTCCGTTTTACCTAATTGGGTTATTGAGTGTCAAGCCTGTTTGCTAAAGATTGTAAAAGATGAGGGTAATATTTGCATTAAAAAAATCTTCCCTTGCCTTTCCCTTGTTTTTTCCGTTCCACATTTGACCAGCTTCATGAAATCAGGGAAAAGATGAGCATCTTCCCTATTTTTAAAAAATAATTTATTTATTGAAGTAGTGAACTTTTGACTGCATTTCCAAGAAGGACTTTTGCAAGGGTGACCTGTGTCATGTGTGATAATCTATTTGTAGGACCATACCACGGTGAGGTTAAGGGGAGCCTGGGGTGGCCTGTCACAGCATGGGAACCTGCTGCTGCCTGCTTTTTTCTTCCTGGGTGTCCCACTGATGCATAAGGATGAGGAATGGATTGGCTTCCCCTGGCAAGTTGTGCTTGGCTATTTAGGCATCTTAAGCTGAAACAGCACCGAAGCACAAAAAGTGTAGTTACCAAACCTGAAAGTACATACTGAATATTATCCTCCACATCTTTAGCTTTCACTGCTTTCTTGGAACAAATGGGACCAATATTCTCAAGCACAGCTTGGCTATTTCCCTGCAGGAAGATTGGAGCTGGCCTATGCTGCAGGAAAAGTGAATCTTAACACATGCTGTTTTAATAGATGTACTTTCTTAACCTGAAGATTTTAAAGAACTGCATATCTGTATTTTTATAGCATCCACCTGACCTTTGAGATAAAAAGAGGTCTTTTCTTTTAACTCCCAAGTTCACAACTGCTCTGATAGCTCCTCAGATGAGACAGTGATGACCAAGGTATAAATGCTGAGATAATTGCTATAGGTAGATAGACTGAACTTTAAAAATTCATCTCCTATCTGTCACCATATCCAGCACTGGTAAGAGAATGCAACGTTTAATATGATGCTGTCCTCCTTTTCAAAAACGCCTCAAGTCACAATTTTCTTATTATTATGTTGCATTTTTTAAATCTGTTGAGTGTAAGCAAGTGCCTCCACTTTACATGTTCCTCAGCAGTGTCTCATTCCTCTCTGGGAGCTACAGACGGACTGCTCTGAGGAAAACAGCCCTGTGGGATTACTCCTGCCCCTCCCTTGGTCCCCAGGCAAGATGCCAGGCAAGCGCAGCCTGTGCTGTTGGAGGGCTGTGCCTGCATCCAACACGGCAAGGGAAGCAGGTTGCAGTGCAGGGGCAATCTACACCTAGGCCCCATCAGCATAGCCACATTGAAGAAACGTGTGTGTGTATGTGCAGGCCATATCAGCGTATTTGTGTTTAATCTGAGAGAGGAAACGCTAGGAGATGTTTGACCTCCAGTGGGCATTAGCCTGAAGAGCTCTCAGCTGTGGCAGAGAGCTCCCAGACCAGGATAGGAGAAGTCCTTCTGCAAGCAGAAACTGGTCAACGTTGGTTAACAAGCATGTAAGGAGCAGGAGCTTTCTACGTCTGCTTTTAGCAAAATAATTTGAACTGGGCTTCCTGTTCTTTCCTTTATTTTGCCTCTTACTATGACTTAGATTCACTGTCTGGCTGCAAGTTTAAAATTAATGTGATTAGATCACAGCAAACAAGCTGGAAGACTATAAAGGACTAGAGAGTATGAGAAACAAGGCATATTACACATAAGTTCAGTGAAAACGCATGATTAAGGTTAAGAAAAATAAAACACTATGCAAACAAAAGGAGTTGCAGATCTTGTAATTGGACCTGAACTACTTGTGTAGTGTGTTATCTTGGAGTTGCTGGTAATGACTGTCTTTTGGGAGCTGACCACATCCACTTTTCTGTTTGTGGAGGGGATTGTGCAGAAACTTCACAGTAGTTCTAGCAAATTTTCTTTCCTTCTTAATTCTATCCATTCACATAACCCATCCAGTAGTCAACTTTTGATCTCAAATCCACTAGATCAATGTCTGGGCCATTTTCTTCAGATCTTGGCTTGCTCTTCGCCCTCTCTGAGGACATTTTAGGGTAACACATGGATACAGTATTTCACACACTGGTACAATTCATTCCCTAGATCCTCCTTATATTCTTTGTTGGCTTAGGCTTGAATCCCCCTCCCACCCCCCCAACTCACAGTCCAAGCTAGGGAAAGCTCTGTCACTGGAATACTATTTCTTTTATTATTGTAGTGTCATTTATGATATTCTACCACTGTTTAAAACACTCCACATAACCATGCTTTTATAAGAGAAAGGTGAGAAGCTTAAAGATGAAGTGATTGCCCAAGTTCACGGCACAGCTCAGTGGCAGGGATAAAAGTAGGAGACAGGTCTCCTGAGTCTCATTTGCATTTGTATTAGTGGTATACACTTCGGTGTTACAGCCATGATTGATGGTTGTGGCTGAAGCTAGTGTAATCGTAGCTATTGCCAGTATGAACCTTGAAGTATTTCACTAGCCAGTGGGGAAAGTTGTCATGTTATCACCATGCTACAAAATTGTGCTATGGACTGGTGCAACTTCTAGCCAGCCACATATTATCTTCTATTTAATGCTACAGGTACAGTGTGGCCACTGCACAAAAGTAATAGTGAAACTACTTATGCTGAAAGTTGGTTAGACTACATCATGTATTACTTGCTGACTATAAAGAGCATATAGCATAGCCTGGATAATCTGAGCACTTTTGAAAAATGAAAGATGGCTGTCTAGCCATGTGATGCCTAATATTGTGCATATTTGCCTCAACAAGGTCTGTGCACTTTAGCAGTCTAGAAAACTAACTACCTTGAAAGGAAACTATCTTCCATTGGACTGCATATGTAGTAATGCTTGAACTATTAAACACCAAAATTATTACAATTTTATTTTTAATTTATATTTTATCCATATTTCAAGGGTTGGAAGAGAACTTAGTTGTCTTTTTTTGTCTTCAGGGGCCTTCTCAATATAGCAAAGCATTGTTTATATTGTGCATTTGCTAAGCTATTTTTCTATAACACTCTTAAAGGGGAAAAAGGTGCGCAAAAATGTAACGTCAGAATGTTTTCAAAAAGAATATGAGGTTTGTTTAAAATATAAGCAAACAATAAAACTGGAAAGAACGGTTCTGCCTTTGATTGCTCTAACAGTGATCAGTGAAAGGGAAAAAAGCATAGCTGTTAAAAATAATCCTTGGGTTTCTTATGCAGTTTAGAGGGCTTAAAGTATATCTTTTATAAAGACTCCATGACAAATCTGATATTACTTGTACATAGAGACAATAAGCTAAAATCTGCCTTTATTAAGGTGAAAATGTTGACACTGACTTCAAATCGGTCTTTTCTTGGTGGTCTTTATTGGAACTCAGTAAGCTGCTGCTTTAATGTGGCCCTTTTTCCTGGTGTGCAGGAAAAGCTGTTCTGTTTAGGGGAGTATTTTGATATTTCAACATTTGTCTTTTGAGTATTTTTAATTCCATCATGGTAAGATTTGAAAAGGAGCAGAAGGTCAGCAATGGACCCATGCTAGCCATGCTGGTCCACCCAGAGTGGACCAGTAGATCCTGGAATAGGCAGTCTGGTGAAGTTTTGCAGCCAAAACTGCCAGCTGAAAAAGGCTGACAAAATTATTGCCTCATGCTGTAGACAGAAAAAGCTTGTGTGCAATGAAAAACTCAATTAGACTGATTCATGGAAAGAAAATCCACACAGTCTATGAAATGTGGAGACATCAACATTGGCTCAACTCCTTGAACTGCAGAAACATGGAAGCTGGAAAATATCACAATAACCTCTGCTTGATAGGCTGTTGCTGGAAATGGTGTACTTGGCTAGATGGATATGGCCTGATATGGTCTCTCTAATGTTTTTACATTGTTATATTATAATATTTCTATGAAATATAAATATTGCAGTAGCAAGCTTGAGGTGTTATAGTGTGCCTGTGTGCACTTATATAGGGCATGGAGGGCAGGAAGCTCAGAAAATATTAATGCATTTTATGCAGACATCTTCAAAAGAATAACTTTTAGAGTAAAACAAGGACTTCATTTTAATTTTCCCTTATTTCACTGAAAAACATGCTTAAAAACTTTGAGGTACACATTTCAATTCAGGAGGAGTTCAAAGATTTATTTCTTCATTTTGGGGGGACTGCTGGCATAATGTAAAATAGTTATTCGCATGGTTTTCTTCAGGCATGTTGGGCAGCGGGCTGCTCCAGACCTGCAGACCATGGGGACTTGGGGCCCATTTTGCCATAGATCTGTGATGCCAAACAGCTGAAGGCAGGTGGGCTGGCCCCAATGATAGGGCTTTGCCAAGGTAACCTGGTAGGTCCCATCAGCTGTTTGCTGTGAAATAAGCTGTCAGCAAAACACTTCTGTTATACCACACTGTACCAATCATATCTGGTGTAAGTGACCTTTTTCGCTTTTGCAAAGGTAACTGCCCGAAATGGGTTGTGGAGCCAAGGGCATCTTGATGAGATGGGGAGAGGTCACTTCCAGTTTGTTTTTCTAAGATTCAGCTTTGGTGTCAGCCTGCTGAAAGGGCAGGGGTTGTTGTATGGCTTTATATATAAATGTCTGTGTTGTGCCCAAGTCATGGTGCTTGGGTGCGTGGTGCTTTCCTTATGTTTTCCAATTACAAGAATTTGCAGCTTTTGATATAGGTGGATGGTACTGAAACAACTCACTCTCCCACTTTCTTGCATACTTGCATATTTCTGTAAATGTGCACAAATCAAATGAAACACTTTTTTTTCAGAGGTAAACTGCTGGAAAAACACAAGTACTGACAAAAAAACCAAGTAATTCCACAGAGCAACCACCATGGATTTTAAAGGATAGTGCTATGCTGACTGGAGATTATGGCTGTGTTCCTGCCAACACTTGTTCTCCCGTGTTTTATCATAAGTCAGTTCTTAAGATTTTTTTAATAGTACAGGCACAGTCTGAGCTACATTATCTTGGAGAGAAGAGTATTTGGAGATGATGTTAACACTGAAAATAATTTTGGGTGAAGTTAGTTTTATTTTATTTTGTTTTGTTTACTCTCCTTGGGACACATCCAGACCTGATGAGTTATTAAAGAATAGGGTTATACCAGCAGCTCCTCAAGTAAGTAGCAAATCATCTGAGACAGGTGAATTAATATAACAAAATTCTGGTGAGTTGCAATGTAAATTAGATAACAGGACCTTGCTGTAGACATACAGCTTCTTGACATGTTATCTAACCCACGGAAAGGTCTCTTTACCTCCCTTGTCTTCTCTTCTTTCCCCCTTTGTGAAACAACAGTATAATGCATATTGTCTGAGCCACCAGGTTGGGATGGTCACTTTTAATTTGCTTTAAGGTTTAGCTTTCAAAGCCCAGCAATGTGTCACAGCTAGTGGTACACTCTTGCTATAATGTGCAGAGTTTTTGTCGAGATCAGATGGGAATGGCAATAATAGAAAATAAAAATCTAAATTAAGGAAGAGAGAGTAAATAAATTTTTAATCATACAAAATTTAATACTTATGTTAAGGAAAAGAATATTAAAAGTCATTTTATAGAGTGAATTTATATTGGAGCTGATTTTAAAGTTGTACTGCTTTGAGTGATATGATAATCATGTATTTTTCTCCCCCCTCAGCTGTACTGGGGGATTGAAATTTATATACTCAATAACTAGAAAAGAATCATAAAGGATCAGACTAGAGGAATCTGTCTCACTCCATTTTTTCCTGTCACTCCCATAGCGATTTTAATATTTTTCTTATATCTCTGCTTATTTTCAGTGCCAAACATTGTTTTCAAATACAGTTGGCTTGGAAATGAGTACTTGAAGCTGCATGTTTGTCGGCAAACTACCATGATTTCCAGGTACTACAATGAAATCTTTAGCTATAAAAAAATATATAAAATAAAAATAGGATGCCAGAGTCTTCTGCCAGCTGTAAATGCAACTCTTGTCGTGTGCTTTAATATTTTAAACTGTTTTAAACATTTGACTCCCTCATTTTTGTCTTCATGTTAAGGAAAAATGGATTTGCAAAAGCTAACATAACGGCACATTTCTTTCACCCTTTCCAGACATGAATTAAGGAACAGGATAGCCTATTCAATAGGATGAGAGTCAGACAATGTTTTATATTACCAATTCATTGAGAAAATCTATTTGCCATCCTATGCCTCAGTTTCCCATCTGTAAAGTAATGTAATGTAATTTATCATCCTTTGTAATATATTTTGCAGTCTAGAGCTGCAAGATAAAGTATTATGATGAAATATTTTGGGCAAAATGCTGGTGAGTTTTAATGATTTAATTTCTTGCTTGTTAATTTTTTTCATACTTGACTTTTGATGTACAAGCTGCTCTTCAATTTTGTCTGTGAGCTGCGACTGGAAATGGCAGATATATCGAGCTCCACATAGAAAGTGAGGTGTGTTTTACTTAAAAGCAATGAAGCCAAATGGTTGTATCTGTATCACCTGAAAGTGTTAGTGAAACTTGTTCAGCAACCCATAACTGAGGCAGGAGACTAAACAGAATATTGTTGCATGTTCGGACTGACTTTGGAATAAATGGATAGATGTTCCTTCTTACTTTAAAATGAGATAATTGGGGTAGAAAAAGATGTAATAAATGCATCCTATCATTCTTTTAAAATCTGATTTATATGGGCATTTCACACTTATCACGAGCTTCTGTTTGATGTGTTATGACGACACAGGGTCAGTGTGGCCATTTGCACAAAAGAGAGAGGTCATTGCCTTTGAGAAAGGGATGGGCATCTTGAAAGACGCTGGAAGACTGAGAACAAAGGCCAAAAATGCACTGACCACATACACAATCTCTAAGAAACTTACCTCAATTCAATTTCAGATAATTCACAATGGCAACTGTTTGCCAGCATCTTTACCTGTCTATGGTCCCTGACCCATGCACTTCGAAGAAAATAGGGATGGAGGTGAGGTTACATCAACCTGGTGAAGCCTGCGTGGGAAGTCCGTGGGTTACTGTGTGTTTGTGAAACAGTGTGGGTGAAGCTTGTCACAGTTCTAGCAACTAATTCATTACTGTTGGATGCTTTTGGTATTCTGAATTTTCTGAATTACTGTTTTCTCTCAAAACTCTCTGTAGCTGAAGAGCAGACAGAGTACCCTCCAAAAGGTAAACACCAGCTTTGCACTCCTGCTCTGAATCAGTCCCTGGATACTGACTCTAGAGATTGCCTATGCACCCAAAATTGTGATATGAACCTGAGTATCAGTAATAATGATCATTGATTGTAGTTGATACTGCTTAACTTATTAGTCTCTCTGTCCAGCATTTGCAATTCTAATAAAATTTCTGTTTTAGGTATAAAAAGTAAGTGATAGAAAATGCATAAACTAAAAATGGGTTTACATTCAAAAACCACATACTTTATAGGAAGTGAGAGCAGAGAGGAGGATGCAGAAAATCCAATCAGAATACTCTCTGCATCTCTGCCTGTGCAGAAGCTATGAGACTGAAGAGCTTAGCTGGAAGGCCCCCAAAACATTCAGAAATAAGTATGGATCCTTACTGAACACAGCAAGTAGCTATTTGTGAAGCAGTGCATGAAGTCTGCACAGGAGAAGTCTCTTGGGAGGATTACATTAGGTCATCTCTGAAGAGCAGAGTGAATTAAAGCATGGGGAAGGCAGGAAAGATTACAGCCAACTTTGTGTTAGCTGGCAGGAGCCAACGTGTTTAGGACTTGAGGTGTCGCCTGTCTGCTCGGGGCTCTGAGATACACCTGCCGCTGTGAGCACCTCAGTACCTGCACCGTTTGCAGAAAAAGTCGACAGAGCTATACTTAGGTGGGTAGGTATACAGTTTTACCTGTTGGGGTCTATTTTGTGGGCTAAGATGGAGAGCAGAGGGGCTATACAGATCATGATTCATGAGGCTATACAGAGTATTCAAATTTCTTTACCAAATGGAGAGAACATTGCTAGGCTGAGTGAATGAATTGGACTTAAGGGGAAAGGATAATGCCCTCTGTACTTAATACCTGGAATAGAAGCAGAAGATTTTGTACTTTGAATACTTGTTTTCAGCAGTATCTGAGGACAGGAGGCTTCAATCCTGTTAGATGTGGACTTGTCCATTCTGTCTGTTGTTAAACAAGAATATTTGGAGTTAAAAAGGTGAAGAAGCTGCAAATCGCAGACCCACTAAGGAGCCAGAAATAATTTCTGAAAGATGCTTCAGTGCCAGGTCAGTGCTTTCTCACCTTTTCATGTAAAAATCTCACTCCTGTTGCATCTTCCTCACCTTTTGACTCCTTCCTGAACATCTGTTGCTGCATCGCCTCTTGGCTGTCTAACCACTAACCTGGCGTATCCTGGACTTGCTGCTGCTCTCTGTGGGTTGCTGCCAACTCCTTCCTTCCCTTTTTCCTAACCCTAGGGTTAGGGTTGCTTTCTCCCTGCTCTTCCAGTGTTTTATCATGGTCAGACTCTTTTCTGAGGTGATCCTATGTAAAGTGAGCATAGGTCTGGCTCAGTTTCTTGGCTTGGACTCTGAACCTGGTTTGTGCCTGGGCCTCACTTGTTAGGAACTTGCGTGCTAAAGTGCTGGAGTATAAATGTACCGTTAGGATACTATGTTTGAATATGCTAAAAAACAGCAAAGGGTGAAACCTATGTTATAAGGAGTTCCAAAAGATTTATTATATTACAGGTTTGTTTAAAAGCTGTAGGGTTCATAATACAATTCATTGTGCTCTTCAGCATGTACGTTTTTTTTTTTTCTATGTGCATTCAGCTTTGTTCTGCTGAAACACAATTTGTCCTCTTTGTGAGTTGACTGCATGCTATTAATGCCTACTTGCCAGGACTCCCCCCCCCCCCCCCCGCAAAAAACAAAACAAAACCAAACAAACAACCCCCTCCCCCCCAAAAAAAAACCAAAAACCAACCCACGTACATACTGACTTTTGCTTTAGGAAAGCATGATGCTGGGGCATGAGAAGAAAAACTGTGTAGTAGATATTTGTCTTGGCATCTCATAATTGTTACACAATCGCATCTGGTATATTCAGAGGAGAATTTAATTGCTGTTATTTCATTTCATGGTAACAGTAGGTAGTAAGTAAGTAGAGGTAGTGAGACATAATCCTTATACCAAATTGCTCACAGTGTGCAAAAGTAGGAAGTGTATTTCAGTATTGCCTTGCAGTTTCCCTTCTCACTGACTTAGCACAAGCAAGGAGAAACCTGGTACTGGTAGCGCTGCTATGAGTTTTGTAAACAAGAAAAGTGAAGTGTGTGTTTTTTTTGTTTGTTTGTTTTTTCTCCTCCTCCCCTTCCTTCTAGAGAAAGAAGTGGTCTTCACCTAGCTGCTTGTGCAGCAGGTTGCAAAAACACTTTTTTCATTGGGCATGAAGTACACACCCTCCACACTGAACTTCTCAAGGTTACTCCTTGAATCAAGGACTCTTCTTGGCCTTGACAGAGACTTATTCAATACATGTTACTGTATTATGAGTATAGGGTTAGGAGAAGAAAAACAAATCTCTCAAAAACCTCTTTTTTTTTTTTCCTCCCCCAAGAGTACTGACTACTTCCAGACAACTCTCTATTTGCTGGCAGTTTACAGTAAGGGTCATGGTAAGAGTAGACCTTGAAAGAGCTTTTGGAAGAGCAGAAGTGACTAAAGCCTGTTTTGGCACCGCAGTCTCTGCTGGCTCAGCCATGCCGGGGCAGGACTTCGGAATGGCAGAGCCCAAAGAAAAAGCTGGAGCCACAAGAAGCAGGAAATGCAGCATCTGCACTGCACCATACGGCAGGGCTGGTTGCAGTCACATGTCCAAATGACTTGGTAGGAAGTACTTTCAGCTTTTAGTGGAAAAGGTTTGCACGTTTATTTTATTCTGAATGGGGCTGAAGACAAGCTAACCTAGCAGCATTCCCAGAATACTCCCAGTGACCACTTGATTAAAAAAAAAAAGTAGAAGAGCAGTATAACCTATGGTTGCAAAGGCAAGTATGGAAAGAAGCAAGAAATGGCTGCAAGGTAAGCAGCAGGAAGGGGCTTGATATGAGAGGAGTGGGCAAGGTTGTGTCCAGTGAGATACAGAAGCGAGATTTGTAGAGCCAGAACTGTGCTAAAAGTACCTCTTGTGAAATGGTCTATGTACTGCTTGTTCATGGATACTTTAGTTTTAGATCTCGGCATGCACTTGTCAGTACTGGATTGGGACCAGATGATTTTTCATGGAACAAAGTTTTCCCTGAGAATTTGCGGTACCTGAGATCTTTCCTGTGCAAGTCTTCTACTTAGGTACTGACACAGCATGATTCTTTATCAAGTCAGAGCTAACACTTCCACAATGAAAGAAATATAACTGCAGATCAGCTGAAAATTAATATTATAGTCTTACAATCCATGTCACAATCCTGATGACATTTGTAGTACAATATTATAATGATGTGGAGGAGGGAATAATTTTAATGGTTGACCTTGGCATTCAAATAGCATCTAATAGCTGCAGCTTTGCAGGGAAAATATGTGTCAATGTTCAATTTCTAGATCTGGATTTAAAATGCACAAATTTAGTGTCTGCCTACAAAGTTTGGTTTGGTCCATTTGATGGGAAAAATACAATTTATGACATTAACATATACATTTGTGTTCCAACTGCATTTTGTAATAAAAACAAAAGCCCCCAGCTTGAAAATGAGAAGCATCATACATACTTGCAGTTTCTCTCATCTTAAAGTGAGAAAGGAAAGGGTTTATGAACACATGCTGTTGAATTCAATAAACAGAACAAGGGAAGTCTGTCCTTGCAGAAAATAGACTTGTAAATCAATGAGAGACTGATTAAGTGCAGAAGAAACAGAGCACTCGGTAGGGTTCACACTAACCATGGAAATTTCATAGCACAGTCGTCCATCTCAAACACAAAAGGGGTTTAGTTAAGCAATACGAGTATCTAGTGGCATAACACCATGGATCAGGAATGGCAAGACATGTTCAAAAGCCCACAGACAAATCAAATCCCAGTCATGTTTTTAACTTAGTACATTAAGGTGGTTTCTGAATAGACCAATGGTCCTATCTCCTTAATTCAGTGAATCCTTCCAGGGTCTGGATGAGGTGTGGTCAGAGACCTAGGACTCAAATTAGGGACTCCTAAAGGCAACTCTGACCTAATGAAGAGCTAGCAGATGTGTGCACCAAGTTGGACAGAGTAATCTGTCCATACCATGGACAAGATATTGTCAGTTCTGAGCTGATTTTGGTACTACCACACCATTCAGATGTGTAGTTCTACTAGACGGCTATCTGGGAAAGGTGATGAAAAGTTCTTTGTATTTGATGCATGGTAAAGCCAACACATTCAGCAATCAGTTTAATTCTTTTTCCAGTGGACTTCACTGTGGACAATATTTGAATGGAACTGAACTTGTTAGAAAATATGAACAACTGTGTCCGTAGCAGTGCCCTGGTTTGTTGTATACACGTTTTCTGAAGTCAAGGAGGTGATTCTACCAAGCATCACTGCTGGCATCTAAAAGCTTTGTGTGGTTTAGCTTTGGTTTCGACACCAAGTGCATACACTACTCTGAAAGGTCACGATGAGGAAGAAGAATCAGCTCAGGATATGCCACTTGTGAATGCATCTGAGAAGTAAAGAATGTGACTGCAATTGAGGGAGAAAACTAAGGGTGGAGCACTGATCATATGAAAAAATATTTTTCTTTACTTGGACATGATGTGATATTATCTCATGATACAAGAAAAAGCTAGGGAAAGACAAAATATTTGTAGCCATGAGGACTTGAGAATTCCCTAAGGATGTCTATGAATAGATTTGTGAGATTAGTCATACTCCATATTTGGCACAGTTTCAGTTCTAGTCCAAAAGTGAGGGGAAACTATAGATGAAAGGCAAGAAACAGAATGGGAGGAGAACACAAAGATAACCATCAAAGACAGCTTCAGCAGGGAGCATGAGAAATAGCCCTCAAGATGGCAGTGGGAATGGTGCTTGGCAGCATTCTTCAAACACTGCCACCTGCCTTTTTTTTTGACATATTCTAAACACTTTTTGGGTTTTTCAGTCTAATGCCATGAAACCTATGTAATGTTCAACAGCAAATTAAGGATATAATTTTTATCATAGGGTCCTTCTGAGATTAAGTCACCATTTCCCTCATTGCATACTCTCTCCACTTTGGAACAGAACATATTAAGAATGCAAAGGAACAGAAATACAAAAGCAAAACATGGACCAGGAGCAGAGAAACATTGAAACATTTCAGACACTTGTCTTGCTCTTTTTTTTCACTGGGAAGCATTGCTTATTCCTCAATAAATCTCCATTATTACTTTTTAAGCTTCATTGCTAACCGCTGACAAATTTGTCTTATATGTCCCACCATTACACATTCCATTGACATAGGGACCAAGTAGCATTATCTGGAATGGAGAGCTCACAGTCTAGATGATTTCAGCCAATCAGAGATGATGATATTGTATTACCAGTTTCATAATATAAATGAAAAAGATGGCCTTCATTTTGATGAAAGCTGTAAAGTAGCTATTGTGCTTGTTTTGTATTGCAAGGCCCAAATGTATTATTTATGCAATTTTCCTTTTGAAAGAAAAAACTGAAAGAGACTATTTCATTTTACAGCATTCAGTCAAAGCTATTGTCTCATGAATGTGAACATTCCGCATTTTATCAGCTTCGAATGTAGAAGGCAACTCACAGATCACATATAGAAAGGATTTTTGAAAGTTTGAAAACTGCTTTTTAAAAAAGCTAGACCCTAATGACTCAAGATATTATTTGTGCATGTGTGTAGGCTGAATCAACACTTAGCCTATCAGAATGTACACAGAGTAGTGTCTTTTTCAAGGTCTTAAACAGCTTTGATTGAATCTTGGTGTACATTAAATTGATAATGCAAGCAGCCTGTAGTACACAATATTCATAACAATAGAATACATCTTCATTTGTAAATATACACTTATATGCAAAGTCAGCATCTAACCAAGGATCTCAAAGCCAGTGATTGCACCCTCATGTTACTGCTGTAACACAAGAAATCTTGCAACTATTTTGCAAATGGGGAAATTGAGGCATGTAAAAGTTAGATAACTTGCTTGGGATTGCATGGCAAAGTGCTGATAGTGTGGGCCAGGTTCTTGGGGTCAGTCCTCTAACATAGTCAGTAGCACATGGAAGCTCTCCTGAGGTTCTTGTGTCTATTGGGAAAATGTGTCTCCTAGAGAGTTATTGAGATTTCTTCCTGTTCTTGACACCAGTAGAAATCAGATGTTTGCCCTTGAATATCCATACAAAGAGGTTGGTTGCTTCTTTGTAGAGGGCCACATTAAAAATTAAATTTATATTCAACCTCTTCTCCTATGCACCTAATTAAAGGCTCACAGGCTCAGATGCATCCTTTTCTCACTTTTTTTAATATACTTTTGATGAAATGCTTTTGAAAATTGCCAGAATAAAAATACCTGGTTGTTGTCACCCACATTTGCTGGATCAGTCGTGTATTTCCCAATGCCCCTTTCTGTGTTCTGGGATAATTTGTAGATGTGTGTGCGTGTGTGTATATATATATATATGTATATATATATGTAAATACACACACATACATTTAAATGTCTATTTACCACATTTCCTATCTTGGAATAAAAATTAGTAGAATCAGTCATATCCTCAGTTAAGTTACGGAAGTATCTTTTAACAGACCATAGTGGAAGTGGATGATGTTTATGACAGCTAAATATAAATTATTAAATTAGAATAACAAAATAGAAACTGGATTTATATTTGCTGTCCTCATATGTTCTGCTAGATACTTCTGAGCATGTGTGCAAGAAATAACTTGTTCATGTGGATATTCTTGGGCAAATCCATGACCATAACCAAAATCAAATGCACAGAAAAATTAATTTCATATGGATGTAGATACACTGAAATTACTATTTAAAACAAAAGCCCCTTTATTCATTCAAATTAGGCAACAGCAGTAGCAATGTTGCTATCTTCCTCAGGTTTGCAGGGGGTCTCCATCCATTGTTTTCCTCTCTGTAGTTACTACCACATTTGGCTTCTTGGAAAGGTAAGTAAATGTTGTATTTAGACATGCTTAGGGAGTGTACCCAGGGAAAGCATTGGGTAACTTTCTCCCAGTTTGTCTATGCAATAACAAAAGTCAAACAAAACTGGGTTAAATTGAAATACAGGGCCATTCTGTGCTGATATGATACACCGACATGAAAATGAATACTTATCATTTAATCAATAGAACAAATAATGGAGAAGCAACTCCCATTCACTGATTGTAGTTGTGCTAATTTTAGATTATAGTTGTCTGTCAACGATAAGTACTGGGACTTAATGCTCTGGATACTTACTTTCCTCAACTGCCTCAATTTATATTTAAAACTTGTTTTTCAGTGATCATTCTTGCCATGGGAATTCACTTGTTCCTGTAAACATAAAGTGAACACAGGGAGTGATAATGCAGAGAATATGATTTTTTTTTCAAAGTTCAAATAAAAGCTTATCTAACTTTTTTCTTGATTTACCTGGATTCATCTTTCAGTGATTGCATAAACAAATCTGCCATTTCCATTCCTGTGTTTTCAGTAGTAATGAGAAATATAGAATGTAGCAAGTGGAATTAGAATTTGCTAAAAATCTAGTTAGTCATGTTGTATTTATGTATGTATTATGTTCTTCAGGCTACAGAAATAAAATATTTTGACTTTGTTACAGATATTTCTGCCATTTTCAGGGTTAATGTTCCACTGAGGCAATCACAGGTCTTTTGCTTCACTTGAGGGATTAAAAAAAAAAAAAAAAAACTTAATAAAACTGGCCCATAATGCACATAGCCATAGACTAGCAATTTAGGAACAGATTTGGGCAACAGGTACTGCTCTGGCCAACATTCCTCTCATTGTTTGAAGCAGGTGGCTTCAATTTTGTACTCTGTTTTTCAGTTTGTAAACAGAGATTATATACTTATTCATCAAACCAAAAAGAAGCTTTTTTATGACTGAGTGGTATATATCTGGAACAGAACCTTGTTTTATTTGGAAGAGAATTCTCCATTTTGCGTTTGAATATGAAAGCTAGCATTGCTTGAAGAATGAGGACCATTTTTTTTCTCTGTAAAACATCTTTTCTTTCATATAGCAAAATGTAGCAAGAAATACTGAGTTGTTCTTAATTGAACCTACAGTTAATGGCTTAATTTAGAAAAAAGTTGTGTTTTGATACCTAATAGTAATCGGTAAGAGTTGTAATGTTGTACCTGTTCCATCTGTGTGCTGTGCCTCTTTCAAATATGGAGAAATTTCCCCTTTTCCTTTTACTATTTTTTGTCTTTTTATTTCTTCTATGTACCTGAAATTTCTGATCTCTCTTTTTTTCCTGCACTTTTATAACTTCATACCTCTGATTAAGAAACTGTAGAATAAGGGAGCAAAGCAGGAGTGTGTTTTGTCTTCTAGGCTGTCTGAATTTGAAAAGGTGGTTAGATCTTATGGAGCTGACAGACTGCCAGACTCTGCATGGATGAGAAACTCTGTAGGACCAGGGCTGAGGTGGAAAACATACAGACAGTTAAACTCAAGCAGTCATGAATGGAATGGTAAAGAAATCCCCAATATCTAGGTAGTGAGAAGCTTCAAAAAAAGAGAAAGAAGCAGAAGATCCAGATAGATCTGAAAGCTCTGGGTTAAACTATGTTGTCCATCATAGTATGATAATTCAAAACATGAAAAAAGATATATAGAGGCCAGTCTTGCTGCCTCTGATAGGAAATTAATTCCATCCACTGAAGCAGAATCCTAACAAAGGTCTGTATGATAAATCCTATACAGATTGACAGAGACATCTTTTCTTGGTGGGAAGTTAATATACATTACTTAAGACTTTGGCAATAGCTTAGAAACAGACATACCCTTGCTTTTCTGGTAGGGTAGCTCTCATCCCAGTGAGAAAGTTTTGTTCTTCTGCACCTGGCCTTGTGTACTATTAAACCATCATGGCAGCTGCTGAATTATTTATCTTCTTCCAGCGGACAAAACTAGTATTCCACCCAATGCCTTCCTCGTCCAGGAGGAAAAAAGCAGTTTGAGGGAGAGAATGCATTACAAAATCTGCAGTACAAAAGTTTACATCATTAAGCATTTAGGGTTTACATAGAGAGCAGTGGCATGCAACAGCACTCACATTCCTAAGTGATTTTTCTGCAATCCAAATTTCATTCATTACCCAATTTTCATGCAAGTCCCCTGGCATTTGAAATATGCTTCAAGGCAGGCTCCCCAAGGGCTTCCCCCCCTCCCATAATAACTGATTTGCAGTGTCCAAAGACAGATCTAAATATCTTTGGCTCAAATTACTTAAGGCCTGCAAAGCAGGATTCTCTGTCATCTTCATCACATTTCACACCTACAGAACTGATAACAGATTAATATCTGGTCTGCAAATATTTCATCAGTGTCTCCAGCTAAGGCACCTTGCATTATTTTATCTGTGGGCCCCAATGGAAGAAAAGGGAGGGGGTGAAGGGAAATGTATTTGCACTCTACAAGAGAATGAGGGTGGGGATGGTAAAGGGAGGAAAAGGAGAAATAAAAGAGGGTTTCTCTTGGTATTACAAGAAAAGCAACAAAGCTAGTCCTGGCAAAGTTCTCTGCTCCGATTATGTATACGCTTTTATTCAATCATTGTATCGCTCTGTGTCTGACACTTGGTCAATAGTGCAATCTACCACTGATCAGAATAAAACAGCCATCCTAGAACACCTTGGAATTTCATTAGTTTCTTTTCAATGTTGTCTTTATAACTAGATGTTTACTTGGGAACACAAATTTAAAGCACAGATCTGTGCTTTTTCACATAAAGTCAGGGACCTAAACAATGATGTAAACATTTTTTTTTCAGACAAAAGCTGCTCTTAAACGATTTCCCTTAAAAAAAATTATATATATATATAAAATATATATATATATATGTATGTTCAAAGCCACAGATGGCTTCTTCATCTCTGAATCCGATCTGTTCTTCCCAAGGTTCAGAAATCTTTGGGTTTTGATTTTGGTCATTACCTAAATGATCACAAGTCTAAGTCCACTTTCAAAATCTTAGTGTCAGTTAGCAGACATTCCTTCTATAAGTCAATATAACAAACTGGATATAATCTTTGTGGTCGTCTCCGTCACTATCTGTTCTGTAATATTCAGGTGAACGGAAGCTAAGCAGGAGAAAGACCTCACTGCTGAAGTTTGTCTTAACTAGGCACTCATTGGAGTTGATCATAACATGGGCCCTTTTGGTATTTGCTACTTGGCTTTAAAGGAACAGCCAAGACTGCATTTCCACCTGTGCAGAAAATTTGGTAGTAAATTTTCACTGTTTTACTCACTTGGTACTTTCTTTAGAACTGTGATTAAAAGAGATAATTGTTGTGTTACATGATGATGAAGATTGCAATGAAATGCTATGTGTTCCTGGAGTAATGCAACCAGAATGTGCAGTTAGCACTATTACCATGCTTTTTTTCCCTGTTCTAATTTGTCGTCTTTTCTTTTCTCTTTCTCTTTTTCTTTTTCTTTTTCTTTTTCTTTCCTCCCTTCTCTCCTACCTAGCTGTCTGTTGTAACTCAGATAACTTGTTTTATTTTTTGTTATACTGCTGCCTCCCTTCCTTGGCACCCTTGGCACCCTTCCTTGGCCTCTGACCTCAGCTGCACCATGCTCTCAGCAGGATGCTTTATGAATCCCTGTTGACAGCCACCAACCAGTAACTTTTTCCAAAATAAGATGACAACAATATGGTATGGCTGGGGGAGTGATTCAGGGCAAGTGAGTGGCCCTGCTTTAAAAGGTTGTCTGAAAGGGCATGTTTGTTCCCAACTCTGAGATTGAATCCAAAGTAAACCTGATTTCTCCTTAGGTGAAGGCTAAGACAATCCTGTCAAGCCCTCTCTAGTCCACTGCATTAATCTCACCTATAAGCATCTTTCTGAAAGTGGGTTTGTCTACTGACTATTTAGTCACCCTCTAGGAGAAAAGCAAGGAGCACCTTTAACTCAACCTATTGCCCAGGCTGAGCCAGGAAATGTGACTAAAAAGGAACATAAAAGGATCATTCAGAAAACCCCCTGAGATAATCAGCTCCTTCTCCACCTCCCTCAAAACCTTTAATGGAATTAAAGAACACGTTGTGTGACCTTTTCTGTTCATGTCCTTCATTCTTTCTTTTATAGTATAATTTCATCTGTAATTTTTGAAGCATTATTTTTCTCCAACAGCCCTTCCATATTATGCTTTTTCACTGTGTCTCCATATTCCATCTTAGCCTGCCTCTGATGTTTTCATACTCTGTTTTCTTGCCTTCTCTCTTTTTTTGTGGTCCTACCTTTCACTTTCTTAGTGCATTCTACATGGTTCAGAGGTGCTTTTACCTCTTCAGTCTTCTGCTGTAGAAGTAGGTCTTTATTTTTATTAAATCTTTTCTTATTTCCTCCTCTTTTGCTCCTTTAATCTGTTTAGTTGTTTTAGTTTCCTTCTACGTTTATCTTTCATTACCCTCCTTTTCTAAGTTCTTTCAAGGCACATCTCCTCTTTTCTAGATCTGCTTTCCACATTTTGCACTTTCCTTCACATTTCTCCTCTACTGCAACTGAGCTATCTCCAGTAAGTTAAAGTAGTATGCTAAAATGGTGCTTAAGAAAAAGATTAAAGAAAGAAAAGAGAGAAGATGCAGATGTCTTTGTGGCTAACCTCCTAGTGTGATTGAGGCCTTTTATACTATGAAAGCTGTAGCATTCTTCTAAATTGACAGATGAAGAAGAAAGCCTAAGTGCCGAAATGAAAAGAAAATGGGAGGGTGGGCAGTGACCTTTAAAGTCCATTGAGGGTAGGTCAAGTGAATGCTTTTTTGTTTGTTTTTGGGTGTGGTCTTTTACCACAGTCTTGTCAACATGTATTGAAATTCAAAGGCAAACTATATGCAGGCCTCAGCCAATCCCAAGACCCAAATATCCTCAGTCCTTAGGTAAGTTCTTCTAGCATAAATGAGGCTGGCTTTTTGCAAGACGAGTTGGTTGTTCTTTAGTACAGCTGCTATGTTGTGCCCACCAGCTGTAGCGCACTCCCCAGTTTGCTCCTTGTGTTGTTTACAAAATGCAGCTACAGTGCTTCTTTTGTCCTTGCCAGCAGATGCAGCTGTTAAGTAGGATTTTTTTTTTTTGATGTGATTTAAGCAACTATGTTATGGCCTTGATGTGCGAAGAAATATCTGTGTAAAAACAAGAAATCAACCCAAATCCTCTCTCAAGTGTGAAACGGTAAGACTAAATAATGTCTTGCTGTATTTTTTTTTACCATTTTATAGCATCTAAAAGTCTAAGAGATATAATGAATGACTGCTGATCTGAATCCTGCCCTTTCTCCTGGGGGGATGCATTTTGATAACTCGGCTTCTCATTACATCCTGTTTATTTAGAGAAGACAGGGCCATGCCTTTGCCTCAAAGGAGTCTTGCACAAAGACTGAAACATAGGACCCCAGCTTAGACCAAATAGCTTTTCCATGGTTCTGCTATCTTAATTAATAAAACTTTTCTAGATATCAAAGTGGAAAAGTAGGTAGAGTTTTATAAAGAACGAGTTTTCTACCATGTTTGAACCCATTTACAGAATGAAATGGAAATGTATATGCCCAGTAGAGGACTACAAAGGATGTTCCAATAAACCTTCAGCTGGTTTATTTTACATCTGGTAGGTTTCTGAAGCAATTTCTGTCAGAAGCACATTGAGCTCTAAACCTTTCATCTAGCTAAGGTGCCCTGCAGGAATTGTTGAGAGGTGAATGATGGCACCCCCAGCTGATGGGGTGGGAAGGGGGGAAGCATGAGTTCAGTATCTGGGACCACATCCTGCAGGAGAGGTTTTAATATCTTGTAGTCTCGGGGGTTGCCAAGGAAATGACAGTCTAGGAGCTGATATACTGGCGTACACCAAAACCTGCACCTGATACATGAGATGGCTGGTAGCAAGGTCATTCCTCTAACGGCTGAACTTATTAAGGAAGGCAGGGGCTTGATACAAGAGGAGTAGGAAGTCTAGATAGTTCAGAAGAGTTTAGGAGTAAGCTGTGAAGCTCAGCGCTTGGGGTTCATCCTTTTGTGATTTGCTTGAAGGAGCTCAAGATGAAACAGCAGAAATCTCTAGCTTTTACCTGGTTCAAATGGTGGTTCAAGTCATCAATCAGCCTAAGGCTGTAAATGTAAATATACTTATGCCTGTGCTCATTTTAAGTCCTGTAGAACATCTTTGCTCTTGAAAACAGCTATACTGATTATGATTTTTCCTTCTAAACTGCAGATTTATGTAGTTCTACATAAGAATAGCTTATTTTAAAATTTACAGTGTTTGTTTTGTAAATAGTAATATTGGAATTAGCTTGTTTTTTTCTCCACTTTTTTCAGTAAGCCACTGCATAGCAACACATTTGGGCAGAAATACACAACTGCTACAGGTATTAAATGAAAATAACTTGATGCTATTATCAAACTAAAGGACAAAATGATTACTCTGTTGACTACAAAAAATACATATCATAAAGAAATAGAACAGGGTACTGTATTTTGCTTCATTACCTGTTCTGTACTAGACTGATGCATTTTGTTTGAGCTGTGAATGACATAGGCTGCTTCCTCAGGAAGATTTGGTAAGCTTTCCTATTAGACTGGATTTAGTTTGTTTTTATTTGTAGCCTAATTTTCCTATCCAGAAAAAGTCTGAAATGCAGATGTATGTAGCAGGCAACAACTGCAGTTTGAAAACTGGTGGTGTTTTTCTCTGATACTGACAACCGTGATGATATACCTGTAAGCTTCACCCACAGACAGTGTATGTGGGGTGAGGATATTTTGAGAAATAACTTCCTAGTATTTTCAATAGATTTATTACTTTCTAACTATGGTGGCATTTTCTTCTCTTTGGTGCTGGTAGTGCTTTCAGAAAGACAAAATAAAAACAAAACATGTGTAAATATTAGCCTTTGCTGAAGTTTATAGACTGAATCTAAAGTAAATGCTGGTGTGCTTAAAAAAAAAAATAAATAGAAGATTTGATCTTTAAAGATAAGGCAGACACTTTACCTATAGCTCTTTCAACAATGGATTGTGATGGTTTATAGCTTTCAACTTAGTGTCAACGTATTCTTTATGGGTAGTTTCGTATTTTGTAATTTTTCTGGTCAGTCTGAGCACTGGAAGATTATGAAGATGTGCCTAATTGCTGATAGTTTTATTCTCTAAGAAATGGAGATGCATATGACTTTGGATTGATCACTTGATTTCTCTGTGGCCTATCAGTTATTAAATAACTCTTTATTTGTGAAATTAGCAAAGTTTATGAAGGTAGATCAATGTTTTTGAAAAGCTAAAATACTACAGTAAGGAGTGCCACAAAGTGAAAGACATAGAACGAAGACTGTTAGATTTTTTTTTTTTTTTTTAATGAAAATGCAGACAGGTAATTGTTCAACTTATCCATACAAAAGCTGATTCTACAAAAATATGAAGTTTTATTGCCTGGAATAGGATTCAGAACTTCAAAGAAGATGTTTAGATTCTTTACTACAGTGTAAAAAAGTAATATACAATAAAGATAAGTCAGTAGTAATATTACTAACTGGGATAAGAAAGAGTATAGCATAACAACAGAGCAATAATATTTCAGCCACATTATCCCAACCTCAATAGTTAAAAGAAGACAAAACTCTCTGTCAATATTCTGTCAAGAAAAAACTTCCTGAAAGTGTTCTCCAGGAGATGAAGTATAGGTATAAAAATGTCGATGAGGCCAGTGACTGTATAACCACCTGCTCAATATTGCATAATATGGTTGCATTACTACTCCAAAGTATAACTAGGCAATGCATAGGGGAAGAGACATATCCCCCAGTATGCACCCTCTCAGGGTCTCCTTGTCCATCCCTATCTCAATGAGGAACAGGACATTACAAAGAAATGGTAAAATATATGGTCATTTACAATAGCTTATGCTAGACAAGTGATAGAGTGGAAAAGTAGAAAGTATGTTAAACTGGAACTCTGATGCTTGTTGAAAACTTTATAAATGGACTGTGCTAACTTTCCTCTCCTCTCTTCCTTGATTCTAGATGATGTTATAAATTGAGATATACAAACCAAGGTATCATTTTGGTATCTTCATTTTTTCTTTCCTTCCCAGCTCATAGACATTAAATTTTGTACTGGGCATTCAAAGTTGTTTTCTGCCATAAAGCTAGAGGCCTTCCCACCATACTGAGGTCAATTGGTTTAAAATGTGCTGGAGTTAGGAAATATATAATATTTTCCCCCATCTTCATGGGGCTTTCAAACTATTTTACCTCCTTAGAGTCAAGAGTAGAAAGTCTGTAAAGAAATGAATTATTAATGTTTGATTTTTCTCAGCAACGGAATCTCTTTACCCAAGGAGTAGCATTTCTTCCATGCTTTGGGACATTTTCTTCCTTAATATCAAATTCTGACCCTTTGGTAAGGTGTCTTCTTTTGACTCACAGATTTGCTGACTTTCATAAACACACTGCCTTTACTTTTAATCAGTGCAAAAGTTCAGTTTGGGGAGCTTGGTGGTCAGGTTATAATCAGAACTACGTCTAACAGAGCACTGGCAAAATAAAATAAAACCAAAAATCCAGTATGCAGAGAAATGTGGCTTCCAGATGAATATGGATGGAGCTGTATTTTTAAAAAGGTTCTGTCTGCCCCCATTTGCACAAATCTCCATGTGTCAGAGAAGAGAGGGATGACGAAAGAGGTGGTAACTTATTGCCAAGAGTTGCATATGCTTTCTGCTTGTTCCAGAAAAGCTCTAGCAGCATTACAAGGTACTTCTTTTGACCTGGCTTGTTAGCTGGTGTTAGAATCCTGTGCAAAAATGCTGATGGCTTCCTACTGACTCATCAGAGCATGCGGGGCTAGTTACATTACCCTGGAGATTAAGGAGAAGAGGGGGGCTCATCAGAACGTTTAAAGTTGTCAAGGCCAGGAAGAAACTTGGACTCTATTTTTTTTATAATAGTAGTTTCCTTCTATAAGCTGGTTCCCCTTAATGTGTGAATCTTGACCTTATTCAGACTATATGGGCTGTCACTTGGAGCTGTGCAAGAAAACAACTTGCTTATAAATAGAAAATTAACAGATTCTTATGCCGTGCATATCCCAATGGCACACCCATTTCCTGGTATTGATGGTTTACAAGCATGTAAACAAGGTGTCCACTAAAACTGCCATGTGGGATGCACCAAGACACAATTTAAATATTAGCCTAGAAGTTAACGACCCTGATCATGACTGATATGCTTGTAAAGTCATGATCTTTTAATTACTTGTTCTCGTATTGCTGAATTTAAAAATCCCATTTTGCTAATCAATTATCAGACCACAGAGAAAATGGCTTATCCAATGACCCATGAAAAGTTTTGGGTGGAAAAGGAGTTTGAACCCAGGGTTCTCTAAACTGGGCTCTAAACCCCCCAGCCGTGATCTGTCTTGCTCTTTCTTTCCTCACCCAGTTGGGATGGAGAAGTGGGTTGAGCTTTAATACAAGCAAAGCTACAAAGCTAGTGGGTCAGGCTTGGTCCAGAGGTGCAGGCCAATCTTTCCCAATCCCAGAGAAAGTATGGTAAGGATCATCAGACAATATAGAATCTAAATATCCCTCCCAAGTGTGCAATATGTTAATGAATTAGCTTAGGCCTCTGGGTCAGAATAAATTCAGTGGTAAAAAAAATCGCATAACGGAGGATGATTCAGGTTCAGCATTGCTGAATTCTTATGAAAGGGTCTTGGGGATTGTAGAGGAGAATCATGTCATTGCTGCTACATAACTTGTATCAGGTCAGTGAAGCACTATTTTCCAGGCAGAAGTCACCACAGGAGGAATTCTCTCCTCGGGAAAAAAGATACTTTTTGGTCCTCTTATGAAGGTGAGGACTTCAGATATTCTTGCCTATATCTTTGCTTTTCAAAAAGCGTTTATGTTTATGCCAATGCACCTCCATACCTTTGAATCCAAAGGCACACTGTTATTTCCTTTGACATGATGAAATATGAAGGAACATATGAACATCAATGCTTATCGGACATATGTCATGTGAAACCCAGCTTTTGTATTCACTGTTGCTCTTTGGCTTGTCTCTGGTAGTTTCCAAAAAACTTCTGAAGACCTTGTTAGGTATTTAAATTCATGCAACCAATATTTTTGTTTGCTATATACTGCTTCCCATTCACATAAAATGGCCTCAACTGCTATAATATAAATATTTAGACAGTTTACATGTAAGCATATGTAACTTAAGTTATCGCAATGTGTTTTATTTTATATGTAGTAATGCTTGAAAGTGTCTATGCTAAAAACAAAGCCTGAGAAAAATTTCCTGTAAATCTCAACCACAGAGTGCTCATAATTTCCACAATCCTGGCAAATACTGGAGTGCTGATTTGAGAGGTGGTTGACTTGCAGAACAGATCAGTAATGCTTTAGTAATTACTACATTTAGTGGAAGTACCACCTTTGTCTTTGTTCCAGTTTCTCAGTAAAGTTAACTGATCTTTTTCCTCATGTCCAGATATTTTTATCCTACTTTGATATGTGACACAGTATTTTTATAGTGCTGACACTTCAGAAGATATTAATTTCACATTTACATCTGTGCAGTCAGGAATATGTTTCAGATATACCTGGAGGAGGGTGCTATAACTGATAGTCGTTACTGTGACTTTTACTCTTCAGCAAAGAGCACGTAAGGAACAGCTGGGATACAGCCCAAATAACTTTGTCTAATCCCATGACAAGCCTTGCTGGGTATACTGTTTATGTTCTGCCCCGTTTCTGGGTGCTTCGTAAACATGACATACCATGAATACTGCTAGAGAGGTCACTCAAAAACTGCTTGAAAGGCCATTACACTTGTTTTTTTAAATGTTAGTTTTCAAAAGGCTTTTTAAATTCTAGTATTATAGAATGGATCCAATCGTCCTACAGAGGAGAAAGGAAGGAACAGGAAGAGCCTGGAAGGATCCAGAAGCTCTTCTGCTGTAAAATGTTTTCCCCCTTCTTTTGTTAACACTGTTATAGCTTCCCAGGTCTTTTTCTGAATTTGCTCTTCTACTGTGGCTCAGACTGGTGCATACGTGCATATGTTCTGACACCACCAGCTTTGCGTTGCTCTGCTTTTTCTCATGTATTAGGGTATAGCTAGGGACAGGGATATGACATATTGCAGATAACATCCTAACATATTAAATAAGGATGTTCAAGCATAGTGACAGATCCTGTTGTATGATGATACATCAGGGCAGCTCAAAGATAAGAATTTTAATATATTCTATTATAGAATCACTTAAGCTGACTAAGTGATAGCTATGGGGGGAATAGACTAGCTTGTAGCTTCTGGAAAGGGTTAAGAGACCTGGCAATTGGAAACAAATATCTGGGTGCTATAGAGAGACAGAACTAGGAGTAATGGAAATTATTCTATTAAGGAAAAATTTTTGCTCTTTTGAGCAATTCTTCTGAGAGATGACACAAGAGGAATGTAATTTTCTCCTTAGATGAATAAAATTCATTAGATGAGAGGTGTTTGACCTGCCAGGACAACCTTTCTAAACCGCCCCTTATATCAGCTTTCCTTATGGGTCCCTTGAGTATAGGCTACACTCTGGTGGTGTCTGCCTGCCCCATTTTTCTGTCTCATGATGACGAAAAAGGGAAAGAAGATGGTGATAGGAGTGGTCAGCTTATCTGATCTGCAGCCTGCTCTTTGCCTGTGTCTGATGAGCATATTGGGGAGTGGTGGGGAAGTGCAGGCAGGAGTCATTCTGATGGTCTTGTCTGGTGCTCGCTCACCCAGGTCCTTCAGATCTGGTGAAGGAGCTGGGGTAAGAAGCATTTGCAATGCGCTCATGCAGACTGATGCAGCATACATGCAGAGAAACACGTGTCTCTGTTTCACTCTTGTAAGACAAGTGGGCTGTGCCATGTCCAGGAAGGGTGATTAGGTATCATTGTACTCAATGGCAAATATGTTGTAGGATTCATACCCATACAAAGGTCTATCTCATTTCTCATATCATATCTCTATATTTTAAATTTTATCTGCAGAAAAAGCATCCACTGTAAAGTGGGCTTTCAGAGCAAGAACGTGTCTTACAGAATCCATTGCTGGAGTACACGCTGAACACTTTAAGTATATGAAGGTTATGACCTTTCACATTAGGAAAGGGTCTATATGTCTTTCCCTTTACAACAAAGATAACATGCTTTGAAGAACAAGGCCTCAGTTAACCCAGATCCTTGGAATTAATGGCAGAACATGGCTTCTGAAATCTGCCTGGGAACTGGAGCAGCCACAACACGCACATTACAAATACTGCTGTAAATCCTTTGGCGGGGGTAACAACTGGTTTCCACACCAGTCTAGCAGGAAGGGTGCTGAAGCCCAGAGGTATGTCTGCTTGGACAGACCCCTGAAGGAAGCTTGCAACGCTTGGGCCTGCCTCTTTGCAAATAGGCAGTGATTCAGGACCTGCTGTTTCGGTGGGCTGAACTCAAGATGCCTTCGTGTCTTAATTCCCGTACAACACAGCCACATAAGTTCATCTCCTCCCTTCTGTGCAGAGCTGAATAGCTTTCTATGACATCTTGTCTTCTAGAAGACACTTGGTCTTGTTTTAAATCTCAAATTCGTGTATAACTCTTGGCAGGTTTTCTCAGTCTGTAGAGGGCAAAGTATGGATGCTTCCAAAAAATATCTCAAGTTGGCCACTCGAAATCATGAATCACTTGAAAATTTTAGCTACAGGCTCCTTCTGTGGCAGTGCATCCACAACATATGCTCATGGACTCCTGCCACTTGTTGAACTTTAAGTACTTAACAGTACACTTCTCATGACATTAACTACCGCATGCATTTTCTAAAGTCAGATTGAACAGTCAGACAGCTGACTTACACAGTTTTTCAGAAGCTAACTGGGACAACTAGAATTACAAGACACTCTAGTTAATGTATTTTAATGATGAAAAGTATATACTTCTAGGTTTTTTGAAAAGGAAAATACTATTAAATTTGAATTATGGAATCTGTTTGCAAAAAAAGAGCCAGTTTCATCATTGCGGACAGATAACTTAATTCAGTGATAATACATGAGTGTTGAATTTGGCTCTAAGTACTGAAAGCACCATGCTAACTGTATTTACTCTATATTTGGCTTTCATGTATACTTAAGTCTGGCAAGTATATCTTGTGGGCACCTGTTTGACGCAGAGATTTATGGAGAATGCCAACATTTGGTCTTGATATTCAAAAACAATTTGTTATTTGTCAAGAAAAGTAAACTGTTAACATCTTTATTTACTGATGAGACAATGTGTCAGAGCTGGAACCTGTTCAAAATAGACAGCCATTTATTAGTCCCCAAAATACTGAAGTTTTTAAACTGCAGGCTTTTTTTTCCCCTAAGATTTGGCTTATCCTGATTAGATGTTTCATTTTACAAAGGAGCTACATGGTTCCCTTTTTATTAGGTGCTATATATAGTTCATGTTAGAGGGAGATTTTGGAGGCCAAGAAATGCTAAATAAACTCTTTCTGGCTTATCCTTTTCTTCTGTTCACTTCCCTTTCTTTTCTTCCAAGTCATGTCTTAGTGCATTTAAAAGCTATGGCTTTCCAAGGTGCAGACTTTATGCATCTGGGTAGCTTATATCAAGGTGGTGGAATTATTTGCAAAGCTAGAACTACAAAAACAGCCCCATGCGTTGGGCAGAGCTGTGGCACCAGGCAGAGAGAAGGATTATTGGAAAATAATGTACTGAAGATGGACTAAACAATGGGAAGAGAAGGCAGCCATAGTCTTACCAGCAACCTAGTAGAAGGTGCTTCCAAGTAAATCCAAGTTGGAGTCCACGTGTGAGCACAGCTTTGAATCAGTTCCCTGAGTATTTGGTAATGAGCTGCCTGGAGGTCAGTGTGGTCTTGGTGAGCTTTTGGATAAGTGGGTCCATGCTGCTGGAGCTATGTGGTTATTGGTTCTCAGACTCAGGTGTTTTAACATAGATCAATGTGTGCATACAAGCTGCAACCATGCCACTGAAAGCAGCATTGCCAGTCAATTGCTGTGGTCCCACTTCACCAAAAGGTCACAGTGTAATGCAACTTGTTGCAATCATGTTTTCCAAGTCATTTGCTGTCCCTTCCCCATCTTGCCTTTCTATCTGCAGTGCATATTATGTTCATAACTGGAAAATTGGCTTCTGTACAGTACTACTTTGAAGTATCTAATGTGCATTGCCAAAAGCAAGGGCAGGAACAAGTCTGAGCCCCAAGTGTGATCTGGATCTACATCTGCAGCCAAATCTTGCTCAGTTTGCTCCTCTGGTCCCTTTCAGTCGGTGAATTCTTCATATAACTTGGGGAACATGTCACTAAGTGTCATTAGGAGTTGTAATTTGAAATTTAAAGGAATTGCATAAAGAAAAGCAAAATTAATCTTTAAACACAGAAACACAACATGTGTTTTTCTTGTGCTGACAACATTGTTGCTTGGGGAAAAAGGGCAATCTTTTGGCTAAATCACTGAACTATGTCTAGTTCTCTTTCCCAGATTTTCCTCACTATATGTGACCTTATCCTCCATATACCTCAGTTCACCTATTTGTAACATAGGGATTGTAGTATTTTCTTATTTCTTGGGGCAGCTCAACGGTCCATTCATTCAG
>NC_089978.1:150666961-150701961 GCF_036417845.1 Apteryx mantelli | reverse complement strand
CAATGTGCATACCATTCCTCTTATGGCCCTCATTCCAGCTTCCTGAAGTGAAGTTTCCGATGTACTGATTTCTCTTCATTAAGTTTTCTGTACAATGTACACATGCATCTAGCATCATTTCCACTGAAAATGGAAGTCAACCAAATAACTTCCGTACTTTCTGGGATTTTATTTTCCTCTAGATCCATATGGAGGTTTCCTATTAAGTCTAGCAAACACATGCATGTGCTTACTGAAGAATGAAGATGCCTGCCGGTAGGACCTTCTGTACTTCAAGGAAGGGAAATCAAACACAGAGAAAACACAGAGTAGTTGCCATCTTAAGATGTATCTTGTGAGTAGGCTGAAGTCTAGATCAGTTCAGCAAATTGCGTTGGATGGCCAAAGTGTAGGATTCATAGACCCATCCCCAAACGCTCCAGCACATCACAGTCTCTTTCCATTTTACATTACTCTTTGGTGTTCTTCCCAGAGGCAGTTAGACGGTAGTTTAAATGGTCTGACAATCTTATCCACTTTGTTTTTCTTATAGTTGGTGCTTCCATACTACCTCTACCTGGTCTGTCTTTCTCAACGCCAGCTGTATGCAGCCTTGGCAGTAGGACTCGCTACATCATCATTGTAGGACAAATCTTGCAGCTCCTTGTCACAGAGAGTCTTGTGTAAGAATGGTAAGTACAGAATTACGTCCCAGGATTTAAGCAGAGACTTTGAGTGCCTTTACCTTTTGGTGTCAATTATCATCTTATTTTCAGTGGGAGGGCTTAGGTGAGGTAGGTGCTTGTTTCTTTACCAGAATTTGGCCCTTTAATATATTAAATGCGTGACCACGTTTTCAGAAGAACCACGTCCACAGTGAAGAAAACACTAAACAGGCTACAGAGGCATAACTGATATATTGCTATCTTCTGTGGACTTGAAGACACTCTGTTTATTTGTATGCCATGTACGCAGGTGTATTTGCATATCAGAGTTGTATATTAATAACTTGTGTATCTGTTTGTCAGAAAGTAATGGTCAAGGGTAGCATATGTGTGAGGGCCTCACTGTGGGAGGAAGGAGGGAAGGCTCACCACTTAATTATTTGTTTGCCAAATTGTATCAGAAAATACTAGCTCTTCTGGCTGACCTGGAGCTGAAGAGCAATGAAAGACAGATATCTTGCCATACACAGGGCACCACAAATGGTTGATTTCACACAAAACCAAGGAGAACTAACTCACAGTCAAACCTTGCTCATACTTGAGTCCTCATACTTCCACATGTCCCTCCAAATCTTTTCGTACTGCTGCAAAGTTCCCGGTGAAAGAGACAGCTGCATATTCTAGATTTTCTTTTTTCATGTTAACAGTGTGTAAAAATCAATTTCAGTGTGGTGAGCTGGGATGGCTGTCACAGACTGACGTGCCTGATGCAAGCACAGTCTTAGAGATAGCAAGATAGCTAGAGCTCTGGATCCCACAACCAGGAACTAGATCTGTTCGAGATACCTAAATGACCCTCTCTCCTAAATCACTGAAGGGGGCACTTTTCACTCAGTTCTCATAGTAAATATTCTTTAGGAAATATAACAGAATAAATGCTTGTAATGCTGAAGAAAGGAACTGATTTATGACAGGTCATTTGAATGCTTGCAAATTAGTGCTGACTGGGAAATGTCAGGTTTTTTTTGTTTTAAAATATTGCTTTTCAAAAGGTATGTCCCCCCCGCCCTTCTGTTTTATCAGTCAGCTTTGTACTCTTTTCCCCTCTCAATTTTTCAAAAAATTGAAAAAAATTAGAGGGAGAAACAAAAATCCCTGCAGATTAAACACTCTGAAAGGGAAAAGGTACTCAATGTCTTATATTTTAGTATATGTTCTTTCCTGAAAGTCTTTTGTTTTTTTGGTTGTATCATAAAAAATCAAAATAGCTCATTTTTCTTTGAAAGCTTTCATTTGCTTTTTTTTTTTTTAAAAAGATCCTCTATGGAAAATCAAGGTGTTTCTACAACACTCTTATTTTTACCAGTTTTGGGTGAACTGGTTTATTTTGAAAGTTTTTTTTTTTTTTTTTTAAGTCCACACAAAGTAGAATAGCAATGGGCAGTCACCAAAACATAGTTAGCAGTTTGCTCTCAACTGTTTCTGCTCAGAGCTTAGTTAGGCTTGGTAGCTGTCAGTAGAAGTAGGTCAGTGGCTATCGGCCTTGTGGCTCAGGCAGTACTGTGGAGGGGTCCTGGGCAGAGATGTAAAACAAGAAGGGGAGGAGAAACCATCAGCAGGAATGTGAGTAATATGGCAGTACTGATCCATGAGACACTAGCAGGAGGTAAAGGTGGGTAAAAATAATGCGGACAGCTTGCATGTGGGAAGCTCGAATGTGGGAAGAATGAGCCAGGTATTAGTGAGCTAGTATTCAACTGCAAAAGGGTTTGGCAGGCAGAGACTGTAAGAAGACAGAAGCATTTGCATACCAGCTAAGAAAATAGTTTGCATCCCAGTTTTATTTAGACAGCTGTGCTATAGGGCAGACAATAGTTTAAAAATTAACTGTGCTGAAGTGTGTACGTGTGGGTGGGTATAGATGGCAATAAAATACTGGAGTGTGCATTTCTTACCTGTGTCTCTTAGTTCTGATGCAGATGTATAACTAATATTTTCATTCTGTAAATGTCTATGTGTAGGAAGAAAATGTAGCTGGTTATGAGGCCAAAAGCAGTTTTTAAAATGCTTTCTTGCAGATCTGTATGAACTTCGTATTTTTGAATGCTGAGTAAGAAGATATTCCCTCTATGAAGGTGATTGAGGTAGCCATAAAGCTTAAAGTTCAGGGTTTAAATACAGGACTTCTGTATAATGTTTGCTGAAAAATAGATGCTCCCCTGCAAAGTGTTGGTGTGAAATATGGGAAAGATAATGACCCAGGCATATACATGTTGGATAAGTGACTGGGTTTTATAGTCTGCATATGCGAGGCCCTTCCTGTCAAACGTCGCTAAAGATGCTGTAATTTCAACTTACTTGTTAAAGGACAAAATACTAAACAGTGGCCATTTTACAATGCCTTCAAGAGATGAGTCTGTGTCTTATGTTGTGCGTATGCCACAGGTACCAACAGCTGGAGAGGAGAGTTTCAAGATGTGATGAGTGTAAAGAGAGGTATCTGAGTCATTTCCTTTTCCAGGGATGGGTAGCGGAAGTAGCTTTTGTCTTTGTTTGCAGACTCTTACATGGGCCGGACAACGTGGCAATGCCTAGGCTATTGCTGATACCCCATACTTGTGCCGAAAGGGGCAGGTGAGCCTCGGAGGAGGTGGAGCCCCATTCTGGGGTGGAGGCTTCTCGTCTGTGTGCCCCGAGGGGCGTGGGCAAAGGACCAGGACAAGAGAAGGGCACGGGGGGAAGGAGGGAGGCTGCATGGGAGCAGGGGCTGAGGATCTAGTTTGGGAAGGGGCGATGTATGCAGAGTGTGGCATGACATGGAGCCAGCAAGTTAGAAATACGGCAAATAGATGAGGAAATCAGCTCAGTTGCTATGGCTGGATGGGTCCTCAGTGAGGGAAAGTGAGGAGGAGAATCTGCGGTTTACGTGAATGAACTTCACAGATGAACAGAAAACCTCTGAGTTTTAATTAGAGAAGCAAAAGGAATGCTGTCGTCTATGTAAATGCTGGCAGGGAGGCGAAAGGCAGCGCTCGGCCAGTGCTGCCAAGCTGGGTACTGAATGTACCGCGTTTGGGAGCTCTTGGCCAAGCGCTTCCAACGTGGCTGCTGACAGATGGTCTGCAGAGGAGTTCCCTGTACAGAGAACACGGCGAGAGCAAGGTCTTTCCTCCCTAACACCTATGTCAGGGAGAACTGGAACAAAATGACAGTGAAGGTAAAGATATTGCTTGATGAACAAACTTGATTTTCAGAAGGAACGCTATGGGTGTCTGCAACACCTTTTAAAAAGTGCAGTGTTTTAGAGGACACGCCTTTGCAGTAAGCAATCACACAGTGCTTGGGCTCCCAAGGAACTGATTAAGGCAGTGGCTGCAAGTTTAAAATCTTTGAGGAAGGCTGTTGCCTGCTGGATGGGTTGATAAGATATGCAACCTTTAAAAACAAAACAAAAAACAAAAAACTTTACTATGAAGATGAGATTCCATTATGTCAGTTATTGTGGCCCAAGACTTGATGCTTCAGACTGCAGCTTGAAAATTAATATCTTAAACGGTGATATGCCTTCATTTATAATAAATGCAGGTTGTAAACAGCTATGAGGTAGGTACTTGGAATGTACAAAAAGAACTAGAACTAGTAAAAAAAAATTCATTCAGAGATCTGTAACATAGAATTTGCAGTTAGCCTTTGTGGTATTTTGGGCTACTGCTTCAGGGAACAAGACAACAATTTGGAGGATATTTTTTCTAAATTAGGTCTCATTTCACACCGCAGTAAGAATTGGCCTTCTCCTTCCATTTTTGTTGCTTTGTTTGGGAAAGTGAAAAAAATCCTCTTTTTTGTTTTGTTTAATAAAAATATTTTCCCAAATACGTGATTTGTCTATGCTCAAAATGTTTTTATCTATGTTTTAAAGATGACTTAAAAGATGGTAAAATAATTGTATTCGTGTGGCACAGTCTTCTAACTTCTATCAGATCTTTTCTAAAATCACTGTGAGATTGTAGCTCCCATGGAGCATTTGCTTTCCAGAAACCTTAACCAGGGAGAGACATAAAATCATAGTCATTCAGGTTGGGGAGGCCTCAGGAGGTCTCTGCTCCAGGCAGGGTTGACACTGAACTCGGACTGGGTTGCTGCTTAGGGCAGCAGGGTCCAGCTGAGTGTTGAAAACCAAGGTTGATAATCAAAGCAATAGGGCTTGTAGAAAACAGGAATCCATTAGTACTGGTAATTAAGGACAGAAATATTTTACATTTCAGTGACTTGGCATGTCTGAGCTTAACACAGGCTAGTTCTTTTATCTCATGATGCTGTGCTAAAATCATTTTGGGAAAGGATGTGGCTAAGAAAGGCATCATCAAAGAGGCAGCTGCAGTTGCATCGTTTTGTCTCAGAAGTGCCTTCCACTTTCTCATCAAAGGGGCGCAGAGGTCAGCAGTATCACCTCAGAAGGACTCACCGTCTCTTTTGCTAGAGATACAGCTTGCCTTTGGAGCTTGTACTAAAACACCCACACGCACCGGCTTTTCTCTTTCTACTGCACAGTATTTCATGTATTGCCCCATTAAAACACTTCCCTTTGTTAGGGAGTTCTCGTTCCTCTTTAATTATGTCCTCTAGAGTGGCATTCAAGGATAGGTTATTTTCCTCCTTTGTAGAGGATGTGGAATAATTTTCCTGAGGCAGTTTTAACTTCCCCTTTCCTTTAGTAATCCCACTGTTTTAAATCACCCCTTTAGTCACTGTCTCAATATAATCACTAAGCAACAACCTGTCCTGGGATTCTGACTCAGGAGTCAGAAACCTCCTCTTTTCTGTGGCTGAGGATGCGACTGGGAAGTGACCATTCTGAATTATGTTTTTAAAACCTTTTATTAACTTTGCCCTGTTTTTTCCATTCACCTACTTTTTAAGAGGATCTGAGTTGGAGGAGGGATAACATTTCCTGGATGCTTCAAATTTCCCTTCTTGTTTTAGGATTTTTGATTAACTTCTCAGTTTTAATGATTATCATCCTCTGCAGAATTCACTTCCATTAAAAACCATCTTTTCCAGATCTGATTAAACTCTCTTTATTTAGCTCTTGTTGAGTCCTTTGTGGTATGTGGAATCCAGCAGGGCTACAATTAACCAGCTCCTCTCCTTAGAGAGCAACTTGAAGCCACCTTTTAAAAAATGTATAGAAAAGCATTAAATGTGTGGTCTCTGTCTCTGTGAAATGCCAATGCTTATGATAATAGACTACCAAACATTTGTAAGAATACATGGGGCAGCCATTTTTTTCCTACCGAACCTGTTCACCATATTCTTTCCTGCATGAACTTCACTTTCATTCTTTTCTACTACCTTTGCTTTCATGGATCTCAAACAGAGAGAAGTAGTTGATAGTGATGTTCATCCTTTGTTCCTGGAGTATAGTTTTCCAGCTGCTAGATAACCAGCTTTGGCATGCAAGAATCCCAGAACAATTTGTTCAGGAAATTTTAAATACTGTGGCATTTCTTCCTTTCCACTAAACTAACTTCTACAGTTCACATTCACGATTCTTTAATTTAGGTGATTTTTTAAAACTGTATCCACAGAATGACAGAACTTTGTGTGGAATGTAGGTGGCACTGAAACGGATAATAAACATCAGTGTGAATGAAACATGAAGACAGAATGTGCAGCCTGCTTTTGCAGATGATAAGAAAACATTCCTATAATGTTCTCAGCCTGTCATGAGCAAACTGCCTCACTCTTTGCTCATTTTTAAGGGGGTGATTTTCCACAACTGGCTAGCACTTTATGAACTTTTTAAAAAAACTTCGGACATGTGTGACTGCTGAGGCAGGATGCCTTCCTTATCTGATCAACCTCTGAGCAGACTTGTGGGAAAGCTGGTTCTTCTTTACACTGGCTTTGGAGGTGTCAAGGGAAATTTGCCAATTTTGAACTTTGTTAGCCATAGAAGAACTGTTCTCAAAGAGCAAACGGACCCAAACTTTATGTTTTTTATCTGACTCCTATTCTTTAAAGCGAGAAATCTAGGTACTTTCTAAGTATGAATGGAAGGAAATGGTGTGAATGATCTAAGTGTGATCAGGAGTGCACAGTTCTTCCTTCCAGGGCAAGGACCATCACTGGGGCATGGGGAAGGGGGGAGGGCATCTTGCATTTTGGACAGTGATTGGCATAATAGGATTTTGACCCAGAACTGGGAATGCTAGGTATGGTTGCAGTACAAAATAACAATATATGGGGACAAAGACACTGTGTGCAAGTTAAGCATGCCTTCTAGTGAAGGACACGCTCTCTGAAGGAATTCACCTTGCCTGCTGGTTGAAACAACACATTATACAAAATATGTATGTTCATAGTGGCTGTGTGAAGCACAATGGCAGTTTCAACATGCAACATGGAAATATGTGGAATGATTAACCGGTGCTAATATGGGGCTGATGCTTCTGTCCTCTCTCTTGTCTTGCTTTCACCTGACGATTAAATAGATGTTCTGAAGTGTTCATGCCAGTGCAATGGAGACTGAGAACAGCCTTCTCCCAGTTTTTGGCGGACCAGTCCTAGAGTAAAAATTGAAGAATAATTTATATACTGGTAATTAGCAGTGGTAAAATGAGTTCTGATTTTGAAAGGGATATTTCCCAACAACGTTATTTGTTGTTCTCCCTTTACTTGGGCAAGACCCACTGAACTCCATTATAAGCAACCCATACAAATGAAACTTTTCAAATCTGACAGTAGAGGTCACATCTGAGAATACTGTTTGCTGAGGGCCTGATCAGACTCCATGTGCAAGTGCACAGGAACTGTCTGTGCTGGTGATGATGGGACAGTCATTCATTGTCCAAGTCCAAGTTTTTTTTTTTTTTTTAAAGTTCATAATGTGCTAGACAGTTGTGAAAAATCATTCCCTCAGAGACGGACAAAGAAAAAGGCTTGCAAACGAAGGGATAAGGCTATATTGTACACTGGAGTCCTTCCTATGCATGCAAAATTTCCATAGAAAAATTTCTTATACATGTTTCAGTATTCCAGGTATGACAGAAAGGATTCTATTCTGTTTCTGTTTCATGTAAAAGCTTGTGAAACTGAACCATTTTGGAAGTTAAAATTTGGTGGTAATAACTTCAAGCTTTAAAATGAATAATTTTTGGAAGAAGCAGATGGCTCGTAATGAAGAAAAAAACTGTACATGGTCACATGATGATGTTCAACTTTTTTTTAAATGAGTCTGTTTTACTGGCACTATCTAAATACTCTATTAAACAAACAAAGAAACAAACAAAAACCTCCCATGTCATCTATGACCAATGTCAGTTTGAGCCAACATGAACTGCCATTGCTGCATCCCTGTTTTTCCCTCCTGCCACCTCATCCCTGTCCAGTCATTTCTGTGTCTTCCTTTCTGTGGCTTAAGCAGTGAAATGGATCTCAGAAACTGATCTGGATTAAAGTAATGCAGGAAAATATTAATTAAAAAGAAGTAGTTTTAACTTGGTTCAGCCCCTCCCTGATACAGACAATCTCCCTGAAAGGCTGTGTCGAACAGTGTGGGGTTGGCGAGCAGCTGGGGCAGGTGGAAGACACAACAGCTTCTTCTGAAGGTACTGCAGGATGATGTTGGTGTAAAGTGACTCTGAAGCAATCGCCTAATTAACAGGCCGAGAGCTCTGAGCCATGTTAAATTCTTGGCAATGTGTGAGGGTTTTTTGTTTGTTTGTTCTGTTAGGTTTTTTTTTGTGTGTGTGTGTGTGGTAAATGACTGCCTGGAGACTTTTGGGTTTAAGATACATCACTGGTTTGGTCTCATGTGCAGGACATCAAGTGTGTTCACTCCTCAACCCCAAATTTTGTAGCTCTGAGGTAACCCCCAGGTGATGCATGTGTACGTGTCAAAAGTAAATAACTGAGCAACAATGAACTAACAGGGGTCAAGATATATAAGAAGTTCAGCAGACATATTACAGCAGTGACTCAGGAGGACAGCATATTAGTAAATTAGGCTTTTGCCAGATGTAAGAACTGATCCTTTTTCAATTGGGTATCATCTGAAAGGTCAAGAAGTAATGAAGCACAGGCGTACAGATCCCCTATTGCCATGTGTTGCTACAAACTCTTATCTCATAATGCACTAGCAGTTACAAGATACCAAACATAATAAACTAACATTCTGTGGGTGTCCTAGGTACAGATCAATGGTCTAAAGAGTACTCTGCAAGAAATGACAACGGATGGAACAGTAAAGACAAGGCATTTTATACTGAATTCCTTAATTTTATTGTTTTTGTACATTTTCTGTTTTCCAATATTTCACATTCCGGTGCTCTCCTGTGATGCAACTGAGTGCTGTTTGCTCTTGAATAATTATTGAAAGATCAGAAGCCAAATCCTCTTCTGATTTACACCAGAACATATTAAATTACCTCTGTTGATTTTTAGCTAATTTGGAGTCACTCCAAGTGCATACTGGTGTAACTGACGCAGAGTTTGGCCCTGTATCTCTCCAAGAAATAATTTCCTAGATGGATACAAGTCCTGGTACTAAGGTAAATGTGACAGAAAATCTGTGATTAGGTTGGATTGACTTCCACACTAGAAACCTTTTTTGTAAATACTATATATAAATACCAGAAAAATGCTGTTTGTTTTATATATCTGTGGATAAACACAATTTTATTAGAGCTACCAATATGAAATAAGGAAAGAAGCCATTTTAAGTAACAGATGTCGTATAACCTCCCCCACCAAACAGTGGAAGGAATAAAACAATCTTAGAAATATTTTTGAAAAAGGAGTACCACGTTACCACTAGAAGTAGATCTTGATTTCTTTTGCTGACCAGTTCCAAAGTCAGGACCTCAGTTGTTCAATTTATCCCTCTTACCCCCATTATTAAGAAAACTTCAGTAAGGATCATGCTAGTTGCTTGGGTATTTTCCACTTGTTTAAATGGGTGTGCCACTTGTTGAATCTGAGGGCAGATTTCAGATGATTTTTTATTATTTTCTTTCTATTTTGTTCACTTTTATTAAAGTTATTCCATTTATTTGTAGGAGCTTATATTGCACAGTTTAATCGCTGTTTCCAGGCTTTGTGTCAAGCGAAGTTAAGTTCTCCTACTTTCCTTTGCACCCTCAGTGGTTCAGTGAATCATCAACTACTCTCTCATTATTTTTTGCTAAACTTCTGCTTTCCTCAAAACAAAGGGAAGGGTGGAAACAAGCTTAGTAGGTTAGACTTGGCCACATCAATACAATTCAAATGAATACCTTCTCTCCCTCATCATTGCAGGTTATATATTAACGAGGGTATTTCAAGTGCCATTGTATGGTAAGATAATTAATATCTACCATGACCAACTGCTCTGTTCCTGTAAGTGTTTTTGTACAGTAGTTTCTCTTCTAAAATTCTGTATCAGTGGTTGTTTCGTTTGTGTATTATCTCTATCAAACTTGTTGAGATCAGTCACTCATTTACTGAGATCACTGCAAAATCCAATACATTTATGTGGCTCATGTACTTTTGTACAGATGCTGACATATATATTGCTGCCTCTATAGCCATTCGGTCTCTTATTGCTCCCACTTCTGGAGACCGTGTTCTAAGCTCCCATTTATTACTGTGAGCAGTAATATTTGGTAGATCTTCCCTCAGCATCAATACCCTTACCTGCCATGTCCTTAGAGAATCATAAGACAAATCACAGCTAAATGCTGAGCGTTGAGTGTATGCTGCAACAAGATGCAGGAAACGGTCTGCGTGATGTGGGTATTTGTGCAGTTCATTGTCAGTGAAGTACCTCAGTACTAGGGGCCAAAGCTTCAGTCTAAAGATATTTCTACATCATCAGCTGCTTGTCTGTTAGTTTATTAAAAACGTGAAAGGGACTGAACTATTTACACCTCTGCCAGCAGCAGTTACTTACATGAGAGCCTGCTGAAGACGTGGATGGAAGTAAGGAGCTCCATATCTGGCTCACTGCAATAGAGTATTAGTCAAGAGTTCCTATCTTATTGCCATTTGTTTTTGACTTTCTACTGTGTTTTCTGGTGCTGAGTATTTATTCCACGTCAGTTTTACCCCAGTCAGCTGTTTTAGCCCCAATATATTCTCACTTCCCAACAACTCAGTCTTAAACCCTACAAATAACACTATAAATCAAATGTAATGTACTGTAAGACATGAATCATGACATTTGAGACAACACCCCAGCCTGCTTCTGTAATTCACTCTGATTTATTGAGAAGAAAGCAGGGCAAAAAGTTTCTGCATTTTGCTTTGTCTCCTTTCATTTTTGAAATTCATTGTTAGTAAATAAATGGCAGTGTTTTATGATTAGAACTTTATGATATTTTACCTGTACTGTCAAGTATCAGCAAAAGCCACACTTCTGTGTAGCACAGACACTTAGTAACCCATACAGTTGCCTTGAAACTGAAGGGTTGTTTCAAAATTAACCTTGACTTCAGCACAGGTTCTCTTAAATTGTGTTCAGTTGTGCATACATCTTATTTGAACCGTTCTAGTGTACAAATAAACTCTACGTCTGGATAACTTGAGACCTACTGAATGCACTTTGATATTATGCAAGATCTTGTTAACTTTATCTATGTTTCATTGCCTTTTTTGCAAAAAGGGAGAAGAGAAATTGAATCAAGGTCTTGGTTTAGTACTATGCCTCAGCAGTGTGGAAAAAAAAATCAAAGCCACATTAATAAACTAAATATTACCTCCCACTGATCACTGGCTACCAGGCAGATAGAGTTCTTTCTGATGGACTCCTAAGAGGGTCTTCAATAAAGTAAAATTGTGAGTTTGACGTTTCTGTTGCTTGCTGCCGGGAAGGTCTAAATTGAGTCCCAGTTGTTTTTCAGATTAATACATTTGAGAGTATAGAATCTGGCAAGAATATTTTACAACTTTTTGAAAATGTGTTTAGGCTTAATATAGTTTTGTGTATTTCATTTATGTGTGCCTAATTATAAAACACTCATCTTATATCAAGTACAAGGTATTAGCATGAATGCCTAAGGAGACTTGGTAGAAATAAGCAAAATGCAGTGGCATAAAGCAAAGCTCGGCTTGGATGAGGGACAGAGCCAAAGTATCTGCAATGTTTTTCTGAAATGTTGCCATGTTTTAAAAGTGATGACTGCTCCTGCAGTATTTCTGTTCCTGGGGGCCTGGTTCTTTCTCTTGTTACACCATTTTTAGCTCAGTTGACTTGAGAATTAATTATATTCCTGTAAACCAAGAGAGGGAGGAGACTTTGGCTCAATCTTCCCTGTCAACTGGAGAAATGTAATAACTCTCTGGTGAGGACTGTAGAAGAAATTTGAATATAGAATGAAGGGTCTGAGAGTTTAGAGGCCATCTTCAGTTCCAAGCCCCTCCTTTTGAAGTCTGGTGAAGGATATGACAGCTGCAAGTATCAAGAAGTGTTCAGTTTTATAGGCGATTAGCTTTTGAACCCTTCTAGACTGTGTTGGGACTTAGAAGTGGTATGATCTAGAGCTGGCTGTTAACTTTTCAACCCAATGTTTTTTCCTCAGAAAAAGCAAAGTCACTGAAGCTGAAATTCCTTTTGGTGAAAAACATTGGTTTTGACTGAAACATTATTGGGAAGATTTCTGTAGTCTAAGTTGGGATTTTGAGAGGGAGTGAAATCCCTCCTGTTGGAGGACCCACAGGTAGGGGGTACCAAGGTGAGAAGAGAAGGTGCTTGGACATTCTCACATGCCAGGTAAATACTCCAACCACTGCGCTACTGGTCATTCTGATCTCTGGCCTACTCTCCTTTTGGTCATCTTGAATGGAAGGTAAGGAGAAGTTTTTATTTCTTGGGAGTCTTAGGCATGTTAAAGCGCTCTGAAGACTCCTCTCTTAATGTGTCTTCTGCCTATGCTGTAGAAGTCTCTGGCTCACTTAAATTCTTCTGCTTGAGTTCCGACCCTCTGAGTATTTTGGGCCACACCTCAGAAACAGAGGAATAGCATTCCTCTTCAGGTTATATGTTGCTTTTTTAACTTGCATTACAAAAATATTCCACCTTCCTCAGTTCTCTTTACTTTGTTCAGAAGACTTTGACAAGACTCCACCCAATTTTGATCTTCCTGGCTAGTCTAACGTAGGTACATGCAAATAAGATGACATGCATCATATATAAGTTTCTGACATGCAAAAGTCATATGCTCCCTCACATTCTCTTCACAGATAGGCCTGCGGAGTCCCTGACAAAATGTGCCACAGCTCATTGCTCATTCTGACCACAGCAGCATTCCACTATGGGTGTCCGAAAGAGCCTGAGGATTTACCAAACTTCCTCCTATGGGAAGCATAGCCACTCTCCAGTGATGGAGATTTTTTTTCCTTCCCTGGCTCTTGTCTCAGTTTGGTATAGCACTGTTGTCAGCCCTTTAAAAATTATTCCACCATGTTCCACTATACACTTATGCATGATAAATCTTATCATATGGATGTAAATATAACAAGGTTGAATTAGCAGGTATCATGTCTGTGTAGAAATAACCAAAACTGAAATAGTTTGAAATTCCCAGGTGATTGACTATATATATGGCTTTATGTAGGCTAAATAACTACTCAAAGAAAATGGGAAGCAGGGTACCCTCTGCTGCTTCCTGAACTTCAGTGAAATTTTGCAAAATTATGACAGCAAATGACCAAACCTGTCCCTGGAGATCATCTATTATTTACTGATTTTTAGGTTTGGATCAAGAGTTTGAAAGAGGGTGGTAAGGTAAGTGAAACTGTGAAATGAATCTATCTTGGATATACTGGGGCTATTAAACAATAGAATTTCAGTAATTGCTTGTGAGACCGGTTAATGGCAAATTAGCTACTGGTTGTATTTTGAAAACAAAGTTAGGGTTGAACTTGCCTTCTGTAATCAGGAAAAAATTGTATAAAGACACTGGAGATTTTATTTTAATCTGAAAGATCTTAATAGCTTTTAGAAGATGTTTTATGATGAAAATCTCAAGTCATTGTCCAAGAAAATCAGCTCAAGATTATTCTACCATCTGTGGGCAACTTGGATGCTCACAGACATTAATCTATCTACTGGTTATGTCTGGGGTTTACTGAAGAAAAAGCTATTTTATTAAAAATGCCACTTTCTGATCCTTTGGGCTTATGAAGGTTTAAGCCATAATGTGACATCTGTTGGCTCAACCAATTATGTATAAGGCATTTTTGATGCAATGGTTTTGTTAGAGCATGCCAAAATCATTGAAAGTTTAACAGGAAAAAATTCACAAGTCCAGATTTTAATTTCCAGAGAGAGGGAAAAAAAGAAGACAACTAAGTTCATTCATTTCAGAAGAATCAGTAGTGAAGACATATCTGCTGTGAGAGCCCAGATTCAAATGCCTGGTCTGCTATCCTCGTCTTTATTGGCTCATGTGAGTCCTTTGAAGAGAGGTCTTAGAACAGCCATTAGCCTGGTGAGTAAAACTGATGTAGGATTAAAAAGAGGGTCTTTATTTTGCTCTAGATGGCAAGTAAAATGCAACTATTTCAAAAAATAAGAGTCTATTTGACCTTCCTCTAAGCAGTCAGGCTAAGTAAGCCCTGAAATAGACTGAGAATAAGTTGTTTTGGAGGTAACAGTACAAGGAGAAAGAAAATGTGGTGCTAAATGTAAATGCAGATAACTGACCAACAGACTGACACTACTTCTACTGAACTGTGAATACTGCTATAAACATAAGTCAGGGCAAACTGTCCCCTTAGAATAGAGCACGCAAAGTCAACTTTATTGGGTCATAAGCACCCTAAGATGCAATTTAGAGCTGTGAAGGTCAGCATCAGTGTTGATTCAGTAGACTGACTAATCTAAAACCAGATGAAAGTAGCAGTTCTCAACGCAGAAGAAATTAGCTAAAGCCCTGAACTGTCACTGGATGCATCTGCACTAGAGTTTTAATTTCAATCAAGAGTGTGCCTTTGACATGAAACTCTTGGTCACCCCCATCTCAGTTTACATCGTGGTGAGGTCTCCAAGTGTAGAAATGTATTCACTTCCAATGAAGCTAACTGGAAGAGGTGCTCTAGGAGCATGGCTAATACACTTTAACCACTAATAGGCATTCAGTCCACAGTTCAAGGCTAGAGCTATTTACGACCGATGTTGGCAGTAAGTTATAACTAGAGTAAGTGAAATGTCAGATTTCATTTTATTTTTCTAATTAGATCTTAATTTGAGTCAGATGCACACCATTTTAAATCATAACTCCCATAACCAGAGATTCAAAGAAAACTATCTCAAAACACTGAACTGTATTTTTCTAAGTAAAGGTATGATGCTGTAAATACACATTGAAATTGGTGATCTAATTGTACAGAGGTGCTGTTCTGAATTTCCCTAGTCTACCCCAAAGCTATAGACCTTAGAGACTTTTTCTGGGAATTTTGGGACTCTGACCCCTGGCAGCCTTGTTGGGACATGGAAATTCAGAAAGGTGGGGATCCAGTCTTGTCATCCCAGAAGTTCAAGTTCCAGCTCTTAGAGCCTGGATTTTGAAAGCCCAGCAGCTGGTTTAGGGATTGCTGCCTGAGGATCAATCACAGCCTCTGAAATTTTGTGGTCATGAACCTTACGATAATCCACTAGGCGAGCCTCTCCTAGATGCATGTGAATGTGAATCACAGAGCCTCCCAGACATTAGGCTTTCCCATTTGCAGGACATCTGTGTCTGTGACAGCCTGCCTGATGGTCTGCCATGTACATGTACACCCCGAGAGTCCCTGGAAATGGCAAGTGCCTGGCTCTGGAAAAGCCTGCAAGATATCCAGGGCTGTTTTTACTGGCACCCTGCCATGATTTGGGTTCAAAAGCAAAAAGCCCTCCAAACTGTTGATGTTAAACAAAACATTTTGAAGTGTTTCCACTCAAAAAATTAACATTATCCAGTCAAACAAGCATTAATTGAAAATTTGTGCCCAGCCTTTGCTATCTTTGGGACAGAATTTTATCATATGTGGGGAGTCATTTTCCACTACCTTCCTCCTCCCTTTTCTGGGAAGAAGTTTTGGTTATTCAGACTCAACAGCACAGTAATCTCTGTGAGCTGTTGGGCAACTGGGAGAGTACTGAAGCCCAAGCTACAGTCTGGGAGTAGTTTATTCAGAGGTAATTTCATTATTGCTGAATGATCCGAAAGAACATTCAAGCAACTAAAAATATTTTTTAAGAAGTTGTAAGGGAAGAGAGCTCATTCAGATGGTCTCAAGCCTTCCTCTGTGTGATCCACATAGGTAAGTGCTTGTCCTTAGAAGTCCAAGTGCTGTTACACTCAGGAGGGGAGGATGAGAATATGGCCATATGAGGAATCATCTGACTCTCTCCATTTGGTTGTCTTATAGCAGGAGTGGGAGAGGAATAGACTCCTATGTCTACCCTTCATCCAGATCATGATCTAAAAGAGAAATTTGAATTTGTGCACATAAAATGCAGGAGAATTATCTCTCACTGAGGTGAGAATGATCAAAGCATTAGAGACATACCCAATTTAGTTACAGTAAGTATGGGACATACAGTTATCTGATAATATCAGGTAACATTTTTATTCTGGTTTAGTGGTCTGATTTCTCAAGTGCTACCTGTTGTATTTAATATTCACCGTATATTGCAAGCCTAAAGTGTGGGACTTGTTATCTCATTAAACTAAAAGGAAGAGGAGGAAAGAATATTTTATCATAGCCTTTGTCTTAGTTTTACATTGTTATCATGGGAAAACCTGAAATGAACAATGTTTTATAAATGGTAAAATATAGGTTTCATTCCTAAAATATTTAAAATGTACAAAAATTATTTGTTCCCTGGCTCTATTCTTTATGTGATTGTGTATATATATGTAAGGAAAACATTTGTTGGAGATGAACTGAATTAACAGGCAATCACTTGAATAGTTGGCTAAGCTGTGTGACTTTAAGAATTTGATGGAATCTATAGCTTTGTACTACTTAGTCTCAATCAAATGTGTCATTTAGGAACCTGAAAAAAATGGAAAGGTTCCCTAAGGGATCCTCTCTTAAAAGAGGAAAAAACAACTTATCTAAAAGCAGTTGCCATGTTTTGGGGTGTCCGTGACCACGTTTATGAATTGAATGAATCAGTCTAAAGCCGTGTTTTAATGCAGCATACAGGCTGAGAAGTTGAGAATATAGATGTTAGAGAGTTTGGACTGGAGATGTCTAAGTCCACTCTAGACCAGCAAAGGAAGGTGGAAGCTGGTTGTATTTGGATGCTGTACGTGAGTTATGGAAGGACAACTTCAAAGCAGAATCGGTGAAGAGGAATTCCTTGTTTTTTAGAAGCCTTTGACACGTAGAGTTTGCTTTAGAAAAGGGGAGGTCATAGTGGTGGTGAGATGAGGAAGAACATATAGATGTAGTCTTTAACTTGGCTTGGCTAGAAGTTATTTTTCTTCTAACTTAGGAGTAAGTGTGTTTTAGATCCTTTAAGTAACTCTCATAATCATGCAATGGTAGAGATCTGAGGGGGTGACTCATGCTGTCCTGGATGCCTTGAGCAGTTTGGCTCTGAACATCCACATGGGCACACTCAGCCTATTCCCAGGGGTCAGAGAAACAAAGTGGCATGGATGGCCAGCCCCAGACAGCTTACTACCTATTCAGCCAAGGGGAGTCTTATAACAGTTGTGAAACTACTGGGTCGTCCTCATCATCTACATTATGGGACAATCCTATTTCATGAGGAAACAAACCATCCCCTTATAGCATCCCCATCAATTTCATTCAAGGCATCTCTTTTTGCTATGTCTCCTGCTATTCTATTCTCCATTTTAAATAAAAAGTATGCAAAGGCTGAGATCCTTGAAAAAAATGAACAAAAAATCCAAACCACTAATGTGAGTACAGAGAGACATAGATACATAATAGCAGTGTATAAAGAAATAAATGATGTTTGTATACCCAGTTATTAATAGCTTTCAATAAGAATTTGATGTTTATAGGCATTTCTATCTGAAAATTTTCCCCAAACTCCTACTGAAATGAAAATCAAGATTTAAAATTTAACAAGTCTTAAATATCTAAGTATCTGTAGCATTAAGTATCTGAATTTTCATGTCTATAGCAAAACATCCATGCAAAATCAATCCCCTGCTTAAAAAAAAAAAAAAAAGAAAGAAAAAAACACCCTCAAACTTTTATAATCTGGCTACTTACAGATTTTAATCATTAATTTCCTGAACTACAGATTGGGAATATATAAATGTTATAGTCTCTAATCTTTACTTTACTAAATACATATCGTCCTGATTTTTGAACTACTGCGCAGTTACACCTCCTTCCAAACCCAATGGGAGGTGCTTAACTCCTTTGCTAACCATGATATTTCTAGAAAAGTTTCTAAATAAGGTTGTAGCCCTGCTGATTGGAAAACTAAGGCCCTGGATATACTGGATATAAGGACCTCTATATACTACTTCTGCAAGGGAACAAGTCAAATATCATGGAGAAAGGAATTTTAATATTGTATGTAACATAAGTTAAATGTTCCAAGAACAAGAGATTTGTATGAAACATTTCTAGGATTATATATATGAGCTCAGGGGGAAAAAAAAGTGTAGTTAATAATGTTCATAAATTAGAGCATTTTCTTATATCTGGGCTTTTCCTTGTCCTACATTTTGGACAGCTGCCTATTGTGAGACACCAGTGTCATGAGATGGCTGGATGTCATTTTTTTGTTATGGTGAATAAACTCATAGCATCTGTGACGTTCACGTGATTCTTAGTCCCATTGGAGGATGAAGTTTGCTTTGGTGAAATGAGACGATGGTAAAAAGAGCTATTAATAAACATAACTTCTTATGCGTAGCAAAGTATTTTGTGTACTTGCAGCATGGGGAATTCTTCAAATGGTTTTCTTTTATGAATAATTGTAAATTTAATGTTGGCATCAATAACTTCTTTAAATGGTTCATTCTATACCTGAGTTACACACTTCTTAGAAGCACAGCTCAGCTTTGATGAAATTTGTGCATAATTTTAGTTTATACTGTGTGAATACAAAAGGAAGAAAGATGCTAGAATTGTTCAAATTACCTGCCTCTTAAATGGTTGGGGGAAAAGGAATTCATTACACTTTGGTCAATGAGACTGTAAAATGCAAAGCAATCAACTTTTTTAAATTTTATTATTAGATTGCAAAAGTGATGCAGAAAAATAAAAGGGTAGAACACCTACTGAAGAACAAGTGTTGTCAAAAATGAAGGATTAGATCTAGACAAGGATTTTCTTGAAAATAGCTTTCTTCTAGAATCTGTGAGCTTGCTATAGTTAACTCCAACTGCAACAGAACAGTTACTTGAAGTTATGGTGTTATTTGGTCACTATGTATCTTTATATGCTAATTAGATTTTCTTCTACATAAGGTAGGGCACAGGGTGAACACAGGGTGGTACAGTTAGAGCTTGAAATGTTTTGAAGTCAGTGTTTGTAACTGTTCTCAAAAAGAAAGTTTCTGCACACGGTGTTGTTGCATTAGTTCAAAGCCTATGAAAAGATTTTATTGCTAGGGCTTGATTTAAAAACCTCCTCACCCCCTCAGTATGGTGAACAGCCCAAAACTCAGTGCCCCAGCCCAGCTTTGATGGTCATAGTTTGCACTGAATGCTTCAAGAATAGGACCAGTTTCTATTCAAACAGATCAGCAATAGAAAAATGGAAGACAAAATTCAAGTGTGGGCTCTTCTGGGTAAGCAGTAAATTCTCAACTGAAGGAGAGAGCAAGTTTTCCTGCTTTTTACTGAAAAGGGAAGTAGTCCTCTGCAATCTGCTTTAGCCGTCCATTTTAGTTACTCCGTGCTGTATAATATGATCTCCAATTACAGACATTTTGCATATAATAGATTATCACAGAATAGCTGAGGATGGAAGAGACCTCTAGACATCATCTAGTCAGACCTCTCTGCTCAAAGCAGGCTAAACTAAAGCAGTTTGTTCAGGGCTGTATCCAGTGGAGTTCTGAATATCTCAAAGGATAGAGATGTCACAACTCTGGGAAACCTGTTCCAATATTCAACCATCCTCACAGTGAATAAGTGTTTTCTTATGTTCAGGTGGAATTTCCTGTTTCACATTTGTACCCATTGCCTCTTGTCCTGTCACTGGGCACCACTGAGAAGAGTCTGGCTCTGTCTTCTTTACACCCTCCTGTCAGGTATTTATACACATTGATAAGTGCTCCCCTAAGCCTTCTCTTCTCCAGGCTGAACAGTCCCAGCTTTCTCAGCCTCTCCTCTTATGGTCCAGTCCCTTAGTCACCTTTGTGGCCCTTTGCTGAACTTGCTCCAGCATGTCAATGTCTCTCTTGTACTGGGAAGGCCAGAACTGGTCACAGCACTCTAAATGTGACCTCACCAGGGCTGAGTCAAGGGGAAGGGTCAACTCCCTTGACCTTCTGGAAATGTTCTTCCTAATGCAGCCCACGATGCTTTTTGACTTCTTTGCTGCAAGGGCACATTGCTGGCTCATGGCCAACTTGTTTACTAGGTCCCTTTCTGCAAATCAGCAGATTCCAGTCATGGACCCCGGCCTGTACTGGTGCATGGGGTTATTCCTCCCCATGACTTGGCACCATTTGTTGAACTTCATGCATTCCTGCCAGCCCATTACTCAAACTTTTGATCCCTCATAATGGCAATGCAACCAGCTGGTGTATCAACCACTCCTCTCAGTTCTGCATTATCTGCAAACTTCCTGAGAGCATGTTTGGTCCCACCATCCAGGTCGTGAATGAAGAGGTTTAACAGTATTGGCCCTCATAATGGCCCCTGGAGGACATCTCTAGTGACTGGCCTCCAGCTGGACTTTGTGCCACTGATCACAACTCTAAGTCCAACAGTTCAGCCAGATTTCAGTCCACCTCACCATCCATTTATCTAGCCCATACTTCATCAGCTTGTCTGTGAGGGTGTTATGGGAAACAGTGGTGAAAGCCTTGATTTCAACAAGATAAACAACATCCACTGCTCTCCCCTCATCTACCAAGCCAGTCATCTCATGGTAGGAGGCTAGCAGGTTGGTGAAGCATGATTTCTGCTTGATAAATCCTTGCTAATTGCTTCCAATCACCTTGTCCTTAATAAGTCTTGAAATGGCTTCCAGGATTATTTGATCCATCACCTTCCCAGGGTTCAAGGTGATGCTGCCCGGCCTGTAGTTTGGGAACTGCATTCTTCTTGTGCTACTTGAAGATAGGGATGACACTTGCTTTCTTCCAGTCCTCAGAAACCTCTGCTGATTGCCATTACCTTTCAAATCAAGAGTGGCCTCACAACGACAGCAGCCAGCTCCCTCAGCTCTTGCGGCTGCGTCCCATCAGGTCCCATGGACTTGTGTATGTCCAGTTTCTTTAAAAGTTCCCTAACCTGGCCCCTGCCCCACCACCCTCTTCCCTGAGGGTCAGTATTCCTTGCTTTGGGCTTTCCCAAGGGTCTCAGAGGCCTAGGATTCCTGAAGGCAAATCCTACTAGTAAAGACTGAGGCGAGAAGGCTATGAGTACCTTGGCCTTTTCCATGCCCACTGTCACCAGTCACCTGCCCCACATTTTCCCTAGTCTTCCCTTTGCTGAAGATATACTTGAAGAAGCCCTTCTTGTTGCCCTTCCCATCCCTCACCAGATTCAACTCTGGTTGGGCTTTGACTTTCGTAACCCCAGCCCTGCATGCTTGGGTGGTGTCTCTATATTCCTTCTAGGTCACCTGTCCCTGTTTTCCCCTCTCGTATCCTTCCTTTTCATGTTTAAGTTTAGTCAGTGCCTCCTTGTTCATCCATGCAGGCCTTCTGTCACCTCTGCTTGATTTCCTGCATGTTGGGATGGACCATTCTTGAACCTGGAGAAGGTGATCCTTGAAAATCAACCAGTTCTCCTGGACTCCTCTTCTCTCCAGGGCTGTCTTCCATGCAATTCTTCCAAGAAGATCCCTGAAGAGGCCAAAGTCTGCTCTCCTGAAGTCCAGGATTGTGATCCTGTGTTTTGCCTTGCTCTTTCCTCACAGGATCTTGACCTCCACCAGCTCATGGTCATTGCAGCCTAGGCTGCCCCCAACCTTCACAACCGAACTAGTTCTTCCTTGTTTGTAAGTATGAGGTCCAGCAGAGCGCCTGCCCTTGTCGGCTCCTTGATCACCTGTCAGGTGATCCTTCAAAGAAAAAAAACATTCAAGGATCACTTGTGGGCTTGAATTAAGCCACCCAGAAACCTAGTTAATTCAGATATCTGAGATGGGGATACTATGCCGTAAAGCCATTAATGATTTATCCAAGCTTAGAAGGTATTCCTAGAAGGTGCCTGGGCTTCCTATACCACATCTCAGGACTGCATCGTATTCTTAGTTGAACATTTTTCAGGTTATCACCTTTCTAATGTTCTAGAAAGTGCTACTTACATGGCACATCCATAACTGTTGTCAAGTGATGTTTATTTTTATTTTGGAGGTAATGTGAATTTCTACAGCTGAGTTAGTAATTGCCAGTATATTCACTGAGAAGCAAAGCAGTATCAGAAAAGTGCAAGGCGAACAGCTACACAATGAAATAGATACAATCCTAAAATGCCTGAAAGATACCAAGGGCTTCTTCAAAATGCTTGCTTTTTAGCTTGTCTTCCCAGATCTCCTTCCTCCTACTCAGTATACAGTAGAAAGGCTGGAGCTTTTGGGACCCCAGGGAAGAGTTTAATGAGTAAATGTCCTGTGTTCTACATTATATAAAACCTGCCTTAAAAAAAAAAAAAAAAGGTTAAAGTTGATGAGCTATAGATTTGAAGTCTTTCCCTTTGCTCACTCATGCCTTGAAAAATAAGATAAAAGACAAAATAACCTCCAGCTGAAATTAATAAAACTATCCTCTTGCAGTTTGGATAAAAAGTAAGGGCAAGACTTTGAAGAGCTTGAGTCTAAGACGTACTCCAAAATCTAGACTGAGGTTCCTTGTCCTGATTTTTTCTTCAAGCACTGAGCTCTCAGCATTTCTTAATATAGAGAATGGAAATTTCTGAGGGCAGAGATATCTTGGAAAGTGGGTCTGATAAATATGAATTGAACATCTTATTTCAAAAATGAAATGTTGCTATGAGTATGGGGCCTAAGGTCTATCCCGAAATTGGATCAAATGTGGGCATATCCTTTGCATTGGGTCCCTCCCTAGCTAAGTCCCCAGTTCTATGGCATAGGATGGGGATTAAAGTGGATGGGAGAGGGATTGAAGAAGGGACAGCTAGAGTTACTTTAGTATCTCCCCTTTTGTTCCCCCCAGGAAATCTGCACTATGTTTTAAACTTTGTTTTAAAGATCTGAGTAAATACTTGTAAGTGGTGCAACGCATTTTGTCTTGCCTTTGAGTCTTCATGAGCTGTCATACAAGAGCAAGCTTTTGCAGTTTTTCAACTTCTTGTAATCTTTATAGGGCTGAAACCAGCAGGAAGATTTAGGAGTAGTAGTGTGTGGCACATACATGCAAACAATCTTTTCCTATTTCATCCATAGTGACCTTGATGTTTACAAAAATCTGGCAGACCTACAAAAAGCAAAATATTTTGAGGCTACCTCTTCTGAGTTCACATTGGAACAAACCCCCAGAGTCCCGATAATCTCCACCAAATGAGGTCAATAGACATGCAGATGAACCTAGCTCTGGGCAGGCACGTTTGCTGTGTCATAGTGTAACTGGGTGACAAATTCAAAGGGATTTTGAGCAGTATGAAAAGGTAGGAGGACACGCTAAGAAGCACCATTTTTCTAGCTGCAGAAACCCACAAAGGATGATGCATAATATGTCATGCAACTGCAGGCATATAAACAGAGAGTGTAAACTACAGAGAAGCTTTTTAAACCACCATGCAAGTCTACAAGAGCAAATGTTTTACAATCAACATCCTGGCAGGACTGTGGTTTTGGGGCCTATACAGCACTCATTCAATGGGATACTTCCTCCTTGTGATTTATATTATATTAGATTTATGATTCTTGGCATCACTTGCTAACATGTTGGCTGCACAGATAGGCTGAGCTGGTATAATTCTTATGGCATTAGAGGTTGTTTCTGTCAGGCTTGGTCCTGCTCTGATCCTCATCCTTTTTTGTCTTCCTAGTTCTCAAGCTGTGAATGAACTCCACACTGTTAAATGAGGAAATGAGTTAAATTTTCAGTGGACTGCATGATTAAACTTTCAGGAGTTTATGAAAGGTACTAGCACTTTTCTAGGTGGTGTTTGTGTAGCGTATTAGGAAAGGCAGGCATTGTGCTTTCTCATGGAAAGATTACTTCTTCCTTGATATTTCCCTCAGCAAGCATAAAAAGGGTTTTGCGGATGTGCATGAAACAAGACAAAGCTGCAACAAATGTGACTTCAGCCAGTCCTATTGCCAAAGTCCTAGCAAAATTATTCACTCTCAGATAAATCTTTAATTGGTTCCCCTCTTAATACTATTTCTGGACCCCAGAGTCCTTTCTAAAAGCCTCTGTGGAATATTTTTCTTCATTTTTAATTAATTATCTGCAATGTAAATTAATGCACAATAGCATTTTTTTAAAGTCAAGAGGAAAGCATTTTCGCTGTAAATTAAGATCCCTCCATCAACAATTTTACCATGGCTAAGCTATGTCTTTTCTGTTCCAAAGCCCCAGTCTCTCCTTCGTGATGTTGCTCTGCAGTAGTAAAGAAAGAAACCACTGCTTCACAATGCTAAGCACTCCAGTGGGAAACACAAACAGAGTGCATAAACCAAAGCATTCATTTCATGAGATTTTATTAAAAGGTTTCACCTCTAAATTGAGCTGTCATACGCTGTTGGAAAACTTTTTACCACAGTTTATTTTAACTATGTAAAAAAACATTAAAGGAATGAAAATTCTGCAGTTTTTCATATAGAAGGCATGACCTCTTACACACTACCAGCAAGCTGTAGTGCATTTAATCAAATTGGTTGAAAAGTAAAATCATGCCGAATGTGAGGATTTTTTATTTTTTGCTCCCCCCCTCAGTTCTTAAAAATGACCCCAACCTTGTTAACATGCTGTAGATTTCTGTGTTTCTTTGCAGCAGGCTCTTTGGCGTTCACTCAGAGAAAACTACAGCACATGATTAAAAGATATCCTCTAGATGAGAAGGACGTTCAGTAATTTATAAATCATTCATTTGTGACATAGCTTTATACAGCTTTTCAAGGAATTGCATTAACTGCTTTTGCAGTTTCCTCAAATGTTGCTTTCAGTAGACAGTGTCATAGGTCATTACCAGTTTTTCCCTTATGTAAGCAATTCCAACTTTCTATTAAAAATACTAATTTCCACCCCACTACAGTATCTTTTGAAGTAGCATGTATATTAAAAAAAAAGTCACAAGTTGCTTTGAAATATTAAAGGAATATATTTAAGTGAAGGGCTTTCAGGCAGGTTGTTTTTCTGTATTCCTGATGACAGAAAGATTTTAGCCCACAAAGTCAATAGTAAATTTTATTAAAGTCATTATTTTCCTGTTACAGGCCTTGTGCTTTAAATAAACTATAGCTGACAATGCTGTCTTACATACTGTCATGCTGTAAAACAGCTTTCTTTATTACCACAGGGACAACTCATTTAGAACTTTGAAAGTGTTTTCGCATTGGAGTTGCTCATATGTGGTGCTGGCCGATGGCTGTTCTTGACAAATAACTTTTATAGTTGGAACTTTCTCCTTTTTTTCTTTTGAAGATACAGGGGGGAAGAAATGAACTTGCAGTCCCAACGTTTTCATGATAAGGATAAATATTCCACCCCTGCCATCTGAGATGTATCTCAATCGTTCTGTACTATAATGTTGCTATGACAGCTTGAAAAATATCACCATAACCCAAATTTTTCTCAATTACTCTGGTGCAGATTGAAGGGAACCCCAAGTAAATAGATGGAGCCATTCCTGTTATTCTAATGTTGTCATTTATTTAATAGTACAGGCTTGGGCTGCTGGCTGAGACGGTAGTTTCACAAGACGCTGGTTTTGACAGGGAAGCCTGCACAAGAATTTGTTACCCTCTTCCTCTCACCGTACTTACTCCTCCTTTTCTGATGCGGTTCCCTTTCCTAAATTAGACTGGTACAACTACTTATAGGACCTTGACTCCCCCCCCCCCCCCCCCCAAATTTCTATGTTAAGCTCAGACCCATTCAGTATGTGAGTTAACAGCCTGGTCCTACATGAAGTGGTACACCTCTGATGCCAGACGGAGCTGAATAAGGATGAGGTGGGAATGGGCAGCCAGTGCAGGACAGAGACTTTTCCCACTGGTTTTGTTGGTGCTGCTGGTTTTCTGACACTGGGCAGAGGTGCAGACCCTGGCACAGGGGTGTCCTCCTGTAGGTGCAATGCGTGACATCTAGCCCTGCCTGCTACAGGGCAGCCAGATGATAAGCGTGAAATTAAGCATGGGTGTTAGCTTGCTGATTCTGAGTCTTAGTAAATGAGAGAGAAAGAGGGGAAGAAACAACACAGGAACTTAATTGTCTTCTAGGGCCCAGTTTTATGCCCTCACGTTAAGCCTAATTGTTCTTTTTAGGCTGCCTGGGTATAAATAAGAGTTGGTTTTGGTTCTTTGCATCCCAAAATAACAATTTTCTATTCAGACAAAATGTCTGTTTTCACCCTGTGAGAAGGGTTCTTGACTGCCTAATTTAGCTTCAGGCCTTAGTCACAGAGCCATCCTTCCTGCTCCCAGAACTTTTGTCAGCTGTTGTTATCATGCAAATAGGACTACAGCCAGGCCAATTTTGTAAATTGTCCAGATGAATGAGTTATATGAGCAAATGTTGTTTGAATTACAGATGGATAGCTCAGAATCTTTATATTTTGCTGTTCTGAATATATTTCTGTGAATTGTGCTGTCTGTCTTGATATTTGGAGAATGACTGTCATCTCTGAAATACCTGTGTTAGAATGATATCCCTGTCCCCTACCTGCTCCTGCTCCAGGTGTTCCCTGGAGCAAGGGATGCATGCCTATGGGGCATCTATTTTAGCATGCTTAAAAAGCATGCATCAGAAAACAAGCCTACCCAAAAAGGTTGGAGAGTTTTCCACTGGGTTTGTAAGTTAAAGATGTTGATGAAGGACTCTGGTAAGCACCAAAGACAGTGCAAAGGACTGGACACAATCACACAGCCCAAGGTAGAAGAGGGCTGAGAGATGAGGTGGGGGGAAGAGGGCAGCAAGCTGTCAGGATGGCTCTGCTGCCCACAGACCTGCAGCCTCAGAGCACAGTTTCACATTGAATTTCATCTGGCACTGTCAAAGGCTGCTGCTGAGAGTGCCAGCCCAGCTCTCCCTTTTCCAGACTCCTGTGTTCCCATCTTTTCCGTTAGAACCAGAGAAGAAAATCAGGTAGCCTCATGACCTGTAGTTTGGTGGGCTAGTTCAGATCCATAACCAACTCAGCTTGTAGCCTCCTAGTCACTAGATCACATGCGAATGAAACAGAAAGAGCATGTGGACTGATGTGGGACTCTGCTTTGGCAGCAGTCACAGTTGAAATAGATTAAATGTCAAACAAGACAGGATCCAAATGCTTCCTCGTGTATTTGTGTTGATTTACTCCAATCTTCCTAAAACCTTCTGTGAGCATGGTGCCCAAAAACGGATCTACTACTCCAGCAGAGGCCTTTTCAACACTAAGTAGAGACAGTCTTCCATTACTTCTTCCAGGAATACAGTTTGCCTTTTTTTTTTTTTTTTAAATTAATCCCCCTGCAACAATCTGCAGTTTTGATACAGTTTCACCACAAGTCCCAGACTATTTTATGCAGTACCACTTCTGGGTCTGTTATACCCAGCTTTATTTAATTTTTCCTTTGTAAATGTAGCACTTTGCACTTGCCTCTGTTGAATTTCACCTTGCTGGTTTCATACCATCTCTCCAGGGCATCAAGATCATTTCAAATTTGGATCTTTCTGCCCAAGTACTCACAGACTCCCCATTTGTTGCTCTACACCAATCTTAGGAAAGTAGCTGAAGCTGTTAATGTGAATTCCAACTGGAATTAGTCCATAGATCCCTCCAGCAGTCAGTTTGAGGTGCTCTTCCATTCCTAATGTCAACCATGGATAACTACTCCATAAGAACAGTTTTTCAACCAGCTATGTACCCACTTACAGGTGATTTCATCTACACATGCCTTCCTAGTTTTTTTCAAGGAATATTGTCTGGTCAGTACTTAAGTCCTTAAAAAAAAAAAGGTTTGCTGAAGTCAAGATACAAGAGTCGTGACATAAGTATGAGTACATGATATCCATTCTCTGGTTATAATATTTTAGTCATCTAATTCAGAAGTAGTAACTAGACTATGCTATTCAGCTAGTCAAATTCATGCTGCAAAAAAAAACAAATAGTGGAGATCAGGCTAATTATACACAGGCTGAAGTACATTTGAAACATATTCTGAAAAATATCATTAAAAATGAGAACCTTTTCATGGAGAACTCACAAATGGTGAAAGAAAAGACTAAATGTGTCTTGAATCTTTTGCTATGAATATGCACCCTTGGGTGCGACCATACCACTCACTTTTTTCCAAGAGGTTATCTTAACTGTTCTTCATACATTTCTAGGAACTGTTCCAGACACAGAGGCTATAAATTTACCACTTGTCAGTTTGGGCTTTATGTAAAACATGCATCTGGTGTTCTGCCGACACCCTGAAGCTTGTGATTCTTGACAGACGGTATGTATTTGTAGGTACCCAAGCAGGAGGTCATGTTTAGAGTCCGAATCTATGCACAGTACCCATGATTTATAATAAACATTTTCTGTTTGGGTCACCTATGGTTTAACTTGCTGCCTGTTGAATGGACTTGTTTTGTATTGCAGTGTTTAAACATATAGCAATGATTTTTAAGTCTTAATGTGTCAGCTGTCCAGGAATAGCAGTAATACTCCAGAAATTATATTGGAAGCACCCATGCCACAGTAACTTTTAAGTAGTGCTTACTTGTGTTACCACTTTGCAATTGTTTTCCTGGACATAGTGGATGTTTTTCCCCTTCGAGGTGTAGATTTCAGGAGGTTAAAACACCCATGGATATTAGCTATCTACTGCTGTCCCATCAGAAGAACTGCCCAATGGTTGTTATGAAGACAAAAAAACTTACAGAGACCATTTCAAACTCTGACTTAATTGTTTTGATATAGAGCAGTGTATATCCAGCCCAGGTTTTGCAACTAATTCTTGTTAGGTCTCCCTAAGAAAAATTGAGCCTTTTTTCCCCTCCTCCCCACACAGTAGTGTCCCTTATGCTTCATGCAGCTAATGTAGATTCTATCAAAAAGCATGATTTGTGATGTTTGTGTGTTACTGTTTACTTAAAAGTGCTAAAACCACCTTTTCTTATCAACAGGAAACTTTCAAGATATTTAAAAGCATACCTTTAAACCCTCTGGCAGCAATAAAGCAAAAATGGCAGGTGGCTGTATGAAAGAGGCAGGATATGTTTATACTATAACTAACCATAAGGGAGAAAAAAAAATTATACTGTATACAGCAGGCTGGAGTCTCATCTCAGTTACAAAGATGCAGATCCAGACTAATACTCTGTTGACACCAATGTGTTAAAAAAGTCGGACTTTATCTCAGGGTGTGAGTATAATATTGGACTATACTTGCTCTAAAAAGAGCTGCATTCAATTTGTTTGGGTGAGTAAGGACAAAGGGCTAGTTCTCCCATCTTTCTTCTAAACTAGACATGAGTGTGCATTTCTTTTCATTGCCAGTGTGCCAAGTTTAAGATGATATTTTCCAAGAGTATGTAAGTGATTTAAGTGCCTGCATTTCTCAGTTATAATGTTGAAACTTCAAGTCTTTAATACTGTTTAGCTGCTTTTTTAATATTTGGATACACTAGTGTTTTTCTTTATACTGTCTACTTTTGTTCCAGTGGTTAGAATATGAGAGCAATTGAAGACAAAGCAAATAAGTGCTTTCTTATAATCCTGTTTGGTGCAGGCTTAGACCTGATTCAGTGATTAAAACCCTGGCAAGAGTAGTATTCCTGCTACTTTACTACCAGTGCTGAAACATTTCTGGGATGAAACATTTCTTAAGTAATATCAGCACAAACAACTATGGAAATGCACTATATCACATACAAAAAACTTCTGTATGGTAGTAGTGCAGTCGTACAGGTTATAGGGTTATAGGTTTAGCACCTTAAAAAAAAAAAAAAAGCTATCCCTAGAAAGTGTTTTTGCAGGCCTGTCTGTAGAATTATATTGGCTCTCATTATAAAGAATGAAATGTCTATTGAAAGCTGAATTCTCTTTTCAGATAAACACTTAAAACAAAAAATGGCATAGCTCTCTTTTTTTCCATCTGTCCAGTCCTAGAAAGTCCTTTCATAGCAGGCACAAGGGTAAACCAACAAAAAATGTAAAGCAACAGCTATCTTGGTAAGGTAATCCCCATACCTGTAGATCAGAAGCAGTTACCATTATACAGACCAGATCCATCAGTAAGGGTAGCGGACAAAGTCTGGCTTTTTCTAATGTTTTTTACCTTTGCAAAACTTAGGAGCCATTTTCAAACAAAATCCTTGCTATGTTTTTTCTGCGTTTGTTTTGTATTGTGCTTAAGTAGAATAAAGACTTTAAGGGAACTTAGGCTTGAGTCTCTGATTTGGCAGAGCCTATAAAAGATTAAAATGCCTCAGAATTGGCAATATTTGAGAATCGTTTCCTTTATTCTTGTAGCTGGCTGTGGGAAAGGGGGAGGTATCACACCTGTTTTGATGCCAAAGGCCCCTTCTGTTACAAAGTGATTGTTCTTGGTAAAAAATAAAAAATAAAATAATAAGTGCCCCCAAAGATTTGAAAAGCAGTAGTTTAACAAGATACATTACTTCAACTGTTTTCCTTCCCCCGTCTTTTCTATCTAATAGACTCCTTGGTGCTGGTGACCAGAGTGACACTGGAGGCAGCAGGCAATGACACATTACAGGCATTCCTCTAACTGACTTTTATCCAGTGACTTTGAGTGCAGGTGCAAGCTGAATTGTGCAAGGTAGCTCAAACTCCCTCTCTCTGATTTCAGTCTTTCCAGGGGGTCAGCTGCTTATGAAGAATATCCATTATTTATACCTTTCAAGAGAATTACATCAGCAGGAACATATGTATTCGTGTAATAAAGCTGGAAATGACCATGCAAAGCCACGCTGCTTTAAATATGTATGTGAAATACAATGTGCCAAGTTCTGTATTGACTTATACCTCTGTTAAGCCATTGAATTCAGCAGGAACACACTGGTTTTAAGTCAGTAATTTTGGCACAGTGGACCCAATATGCACCTGATTCAACTACCATGGCTGGAGTTACAGTTGTGTACCTACGTGTGATGCGTAGGCTCGGGACTTCACTCCCTTATTTATCTGCTGGTGTCAAGAATGACGTGTGGTGTCATGTTGTTGTCCTGGGCCTGGCTTCAGTGTCACTAAATGTGTATTGTGTGCACACTTTGGGTGATCATGTCCTTCCAGGAGATGAGGTGGGTCCCTCTCAGGACCAGCTTTCGTACATGGCAGCTAGTTAGCCCCTGCCTGCTGACCAATAAACACCTTGGCCTTCATTACAGAAATCGAATTTACATCTCTGGCAGTAATGGAAACTTAAATGTTGTTTCATCCTGACCTCTGGCTCTGACCTGTGGCATTAGTTATCCTGAGCAACTACATTTTGCTTGGCTAAATTAATCAATGGCCCTGTCAAGACAGGTCCCTTTCTTTCCTCACTGAAGAAACTGTATCACATTAGCTACCAGCCAGCTTCAAACCTTTCATTTTGGAGTATGCTCAGGGGGACACTAGCCAGAGAGAAAACTGGAATCAATACACTAGGCCAGAACAATCTGGATTTCAGGTCAGCCCGTGGAGAGAAAAAATGGCATTTGTGAGACTGATGGCCAGTGATCTGCTGTTTCTGGGTGAAGGGCAGACTTTTATGCTCAATCTCCTGGACCTGTCTGCAGCAATCGACCCGAGGAAGCTACGGACAGCAGTTTGCACAAGGGCTAGGGGGATTCACCTTAAATTGTTGTATGCCTTACTGAGAGACACGTCCAAACCACTGACTTCAGATCTCTCTAGTCATGAAGTCCTCCAAGGATCAATTATCTTTGTACCCTTTTCAGTATCTAATGCTGTCAGTAAAGAAAGTTAAAACATGACAGACTCAAATGAGAACAGATTGACACATATCAAGCAAACGGGCAAATTGTTTGCCAGTTCCAGAAACTAAGGGAGTGATAAAAGAAAGTGATAGCATAAATGAGAATGAATAGACTTGCTCCTGAAACAGTCTCTCATATAGGCTTTCCGGTGAATGACAATTCTGTTTTAATTTCAATCCAAGTTGGAAATTCATCCCCGCTTTTGAACTGTGACCATAAGAACAGCTCCTGGCTGGTAAAGCTCTTGCTTTGTGTTGAGCAAACTTTTTTCAGTGGGAAGCCTGTAACCACCACTGGCCTGTAGCCTGAAATATTCTTAGGCTTCACTAGGTCTGCTCATGACAATCTTCAGTGAGAAGCAAGTTGCACCAGTTCAAGGAAAATTCAACCATTTCATATTGGATATTAAGATGTTGTCTTTTCAAATAAGATATATTCAACTCTTTAGTCTAAAGAATTTGGCTTCATATGCTCAGGACGCAGATAGAATGTCCTTATCAACAAAATTAACTGAATTGTAAATCTTTCAAGGTAAGTCCTCTGACAATTAAAGCAGACATCAGGCTATGCATCTTTATTTAAGCCTTCCACAGCTTCACAAATGTGATGCACTCAGAAGCCAAGTTTCCAAAACTCAGTGAATGCATGTGATGTGTAGATCTACACCCATATCCCTCTATATGAAAAAATTCTGAAAATATGATTACTCTGTCTTATGGTATTACATTTGAGTCTTTATCACATACTTAGGGGGAAAAAAAAAAAAAAGCATTAAATCCAAGCCCTGTAGTCAGAGGTGTTTTAAAGAGAATTTTAAGATACCTCTTAGGACCAGATCTAAAGCTTTTTGCTGATCTTCACATAAGAGATGGTACCATTTTTATGTTACTGATTCAGAAACCTTCTTCTCCACTCTTAACCAGTTTCATCCTGCATTTGTCTTTCATTCTGACATGGTCTTTTGGCTGTCTTATCATCATTTTAAAATTCAAATAGTCAAAATCAGATTTTTTCTTCTTCCTTCCAAATTTCGGTCACAATAGACAATACTGCCATCTTGCTGCCACTCATGTCTAAATGAGGCGCCATCTTTGAATCTGCCTTCCACCTCTCTACACAGTCTTTCTGACAGTAATTACGTCTTGCCACCTATGCCTCTATAATATTAAGAAACCTAGCCTATGCCTGGTTTCACCAAAGGGTTCCCACATTCACATCCCTCATCATCTGTGCCATTCCCTGCCCTGGATCGACATTTAGAGTAAACCTCTTTGGCCTTCTCGAATGTAGTCAGCTTCCCATTCCCAAGACGTATTCAAAACACCTTGGGCTAATGCAGTTCTTCTGACCCCTAATTCTGACCTTGTTACAGTACATGTAGATCCTGCTGTAGCTCCACCTCTTTTACATTTAAACTTATTCTCAAATTCTCTACTCCTACCTGCCCCTGATTCTGCCCATGCTTGGCTATAATTTCATTACCAGATGTGATGCCAGTCTCAGTAGTCAAGGCACATAGACCCTTTCACGTTTGCTATATTCTACATTGTCTGTACTCGATGCATATAGATGACTATATTATTAATGTTCACATCCACATTTCCTCTCAAGATTCTTTTCTACCATAAGATCTATAGGAATTATTGTCAGTGTTGGCTATTCCCTATGGACAGCCAATCCAATCATTAGTATTTACTGATTTTACCTACTTTTCTAAACAGCTATATAAACAACCCAACTATGTGACTACGCGTTTCTGCCACTCCTATATGTTTTTCTCCTACTTGATTTCTCTGATTAGAATACAAAATAGAAGGAGAAAAAACATTCTACATAGGTTGCCTCATACCATGTATAAAATCATTTACTGTGTTTTGTCCTGGGGGGGATTGCAAATTCATTGGTAAAGGAATGTCAATGTATATTTCATTAGCATTTAGCACGGTGAGATATCAGTCTTATTTCGAGTATCTGATTCCCTGTTAAATAAATTACTTTAACAAGTCTAGAGAACTGAGGTTAAGACTTCAAAAATCTAGGTGCCAACATCTACCTAATTAGGTGGTCTAACTATCTGAACAACTGAATGCATTGTAGCACTTCTTGTATCATCTTGTATACCTGTTGTCGTATTTGCTTTGTGATGCTAAGCAAGCAGCTTCACTCATTGTAAATATCTGAAAAAGGAGTTTATTTTCATAGGTACGTAATGGAATATTAAGTGATCATTAATTCATTTATTATGTTTTCATAAACACAACCTTAAAAATGATGCAAGATCAAGAAGCCCTCAAATCAAAGCAGTGTTAAACTCCTTGTATTAAAAATGGCATACATCTGTTGTCTATCTTACACCAGACTATTTTTAGTAGCTCCTTACTTTTAAGGAAGCTATATTCCTTTCAAGAACTATTGGGGGTGGTGAGGGAAACAAGTCAAAGGAGGTATTATCGGATTATTCATTCTTCTAGGACAGAACCTGTTTGTATAATCAGAGATATGCCTTAAGTGGTCTTTAAAGAAAGTCAGATTTTGTTTAAAAAAGGGGAAGGAGGAGGCTTCATTAACTAGACTGACAGGCTCCATAGATTTCTCAAGTGTTTAAATTAAGGATTGCAAGTTCTTGAAACTTGACAAGGAAAGCGGGATTGTCACCGCTGGCTGTCTGAACCAGAGGTAAGTGCAGATGAAGCTTTTCCTACCTCAATTATAAACATATTGCTTCAGTTCTCAAAAGTTCAGTGAAATTGAAGAGACTATTGTTTTTTATTATTTGAAAAAATAAACTACATCTTTAACTTGTCAGCTAAAATTCTGAAGTGTGAAAAGTGCTCAGACGCTGCTCATTATTATTTGAGTAGTAAATATTTGGCATTAACATAAATTTCTTAAAGAAATAAATTTGAAATCACTCATATCTGGACACCTAGAACCAAATTATAAGAACAGGCATAATAAGCAGGCCATACTTGAGAATATATTCAAATATTTTTGAAGATCTTTCCAGAATTATCTATGCAGCTGGATTCCACCAACACCAAACTCATGTGGTACTCGTGCAGTGTGTTTTCTGAAAGACCAGTTCTTGTATAGCGTGAATAAGTCTGGCAGAA